>NW_009646412.1:285312-458227 GCF_000708025.1 Charadrius vociferus
CTTCCACAAAGCCGTTGACATTTTCTAGTAAATTAATCTGCAAATTAAATATCTCTGTGGAATTAGTGCTATGACTCATTACATGGCAGATCATGTAAAAAAGGGGTAAGCAGTCAATCCTCTGGATGATAAGGCAGTCAAATGCATAAAGCTGTAAAGGGCTCAAAAGCCATCACAGCTTCTTGAGCAATGTCTTTGTGTTTCATATTTCTTTCACTTTTGGATTGTGCGTCTTTATTATGTTTGGGTTTTGCTAGAAAACATTTTATAGCAGCTTATGCTAAGCATCAGACAGTTGGACAGGCTGAAAGGGAAATGAGACTTATTTTTCCTGATAGTTGTCAAGGTGAAGGAAAAGCATTCTCAAGTCAGGTCCTTTAAATCAAACACAATACTTAATTTTTCGTATTCTATGAACAAGATGTTAGTTTTAGTAGAATGCCGTGTATCCTTTACTTGATTTATTGGCATCTCTTTACAGTAGTTTGTCTTGATAGTTTGAGTTATTGAAAGCTTTTTGGAGGGAAAGAATGAAAAAGAGATGAAAAGACAGAGCTCAGCTCAAGCTAGAGAAGGTAACATGGGGTGATCTGAAAGATGAGGTGATTTGTAGAAGTACAAAATGTTCAGTACCCAGCGGTGAAACATTTTAAAGGAGGGTAGAGCCCATCGGACAAAGTGGAAAGAGAAAAAAAAGTAGAGAGAAAAGCAGAAAAGAAAGAGGCTGATGGAAGAAAGAGGAACGGTTTTTATTGGGATGAGAGAAGAGGGGAGGGGAGGAAGGGTAGAAAAAAATCAGATGATGGCTTGCTGAATTCTAGGATTTTTACGTCTTTGGAATGACATTTGCCACACTGTCTAGTTTTTCTCTTTTCACCCAACTGATTCCTCCTCCTCCTCTTCCATTTCCACTGTTTTCTGCCTTAAATGCACATTTCTCTAGAAAGCGTTTTGCCACCTTCTTTCTTGTCCTCTTCACACATCACTCCTCTGTGTGGTGACATTGACTATCACATTTCTTTCAACTAGAAAAGTAATTGCCTTTGTAGTCCTACTTGTCCCCTTAATATAGTGAGTGAATTGCCAAGGGCGTGCCCCCAACGGGAGGCCTGAGGAGCATGTCACCAGGAAAAGCAAGGCATAGGGCTAAAATTCTGCTCTTGCAAAGTGGGCAGGGGTGTTCTCGATGACTCGTCTCCTGGAACTCCTCTAGAGATTCCCTGTTGGCTGTGCAGAAACACAATAGCAGCCTTCAAGGAGTGTATCCTCAAAGCACTGCTACTGAGAAAAGGCAGATGGAGGAGACATGCCGGCTTGAAGATGATAGCAGATGTCAACAAGTTAACAATCTGAAAAGGAAACTAGCAGCACAGCAGTGCTTCTTACCCAAATGTATAAAGAGAGGGAGGAAGGAAAAAAAAAAGAAAAGCAAAAAAAAAGAAAAGCGACATGGGAAAGAAGATACAAATCAGGAGCGCTGATCAACAAGAGCTGTAAAAGACTATCTGATGCTAAATCTGTAAAGTGGTGCTGTTGAGTGGATTTGTCTAAGGAAGTATTTCACTATTAGGCTGTCAGAAAGGAAGAGCACTTACTTCAGATGCCATATGCCAACTGTGCAATTAGGCTTCCAGTCATACATGCCGTGTGTACTAAAGTGGGGGGCAAGTCTCAGCCATTTGCAATTACTGTTGCATAACGCTTGCTTTTACAGTCTTGGATATTCGATTTCTTGTGCTGTTGTGAGGCTTCTGTTTGAGATAACATATTTATCTTTTATATCTCCAGGGTTTTTATCTTAGGGATATTTGTTTCCTGTGCTGTTTTTTTTTTCTCCCTTAAGGAAAAACTAAATTGTCGCACCTTTTTCACATTATAAAGCGATTCCATTTTAAAAAGAAAAAGAAACATGCATTTTCTGTCTGAGAAAAAACCCCACACACCTTATTATATGAGGGACAACTTATTACTTTGTCCTAGTGAACAACTTCATAAAACATACATACAATAGTGGAAAGTCTCAGGCAACTTTCACAAGAATTTCTTAATTTGTGAATTTCTGCTGTTTTTTATCAGGCCAAATTCTTATACCAACAGCCATTGTGAGACATTGAGTGTACGTGATGAGCAGACATAAGGCTTTAGGTACCTTCTCCTAAAGAAAAAGGGTAAGATAAGCTGTACACGACAGCCAGAGCTACTGTGACACTCCTTGCATTGTATGTACCCTGTGAGATCTTTCAACCTGTTCCCAGGCTTTTCACATGGGACTGTGATGTTCCATGTAGCGCTGGATGGCTCAGTGTCACTGGGCACTTAACAAAGGCTTGGACTAGGTTTTCCAAGCATGATATGGAAATTAAAATAAAAAAACAGGTGTGTCAACATAAGCAAGTAGTGAAAGTATCCTGGTTTTGAAGCCACATATGGGCCTAAGGTGAGACAATGCAACCTAGAACAAAAAGTTATCAGCTATAGATAAAAGTCTTCGAAGTGTGTGATATGGTTATATGATAATAGTTAGTTGATGGCAGTTACTTTAGTCCCGTTGATAGTACTGAATGTAGTAGCCGATGCAGTTACTGCAGTTGAGAGGTCCCTAGTAAGACTAAGGAAAATACAGATATTTTACCTAATTACATGCTTTAGCTACTGTTGGGGCTATTTAAGTATAAATCTCAGAGCTTGCTGCTAAAAGTTTGCTTCAGTGTACAAAATTCTTGAAAAAAAAAGTAGTTCAAAACCCTGAAGTTTGGAAATTAGATTTATTAAAGCAATATTCATTTCATTTTATGTCTGTATGATTCAGCTAAGCTCTTCTCTGGAGCTTTTATATCTTTAGTTGAGGTCTTGGGTCAGTCATGCTGCAAATAATCTCTTTTTATGAGTAGACTTAAGGCATGTTTGTTTTGTATGTATTGATTTAGAAACAGAAAGTTAGTTCCCAACCCAAATCCAAACAAGAAGTTGTTCTTGTAATTGTTGCAGCACATTTTTTCTTGTGTATGCGGAGATAAATGCCCAATTTTGTTTTTCACAATGCACTGCACAAAAAAATGTGCTTGTGCTTGAACCTTGTGAGGAAAACCCAATTTTCACCAGAAGATCTCCACAAAAACAAGCCCCCACCCGCACCCCAAACCTCAACAGCCTAATAGAGCAATCCTGTGCATACTAAGAAAAGAAATTCTTTGTAGTTTTGTAGCTTCAGCTAAAATACAAAACCATCATTATTCCCATCTGATGTTTCAAGTGCAAAGAAGCGGCTGTACAAGATGTCCTCTTGTGGACTGTTGACCTTCTGTCTTTCCTGCAAAGACTCGTGAGGTGCAGAGCACACCAGAGTCAGGACAGTACGCTACTGATGCACCTCATACACATCTCTGCTCCTATCACTGTGCCACTGACCAGGAATAAACATTGGTACCTATGATAAAGGTCAGTGTGTTGTGATGAAGAGCGTGCTGCACCTTCCTCACGCTGCAGCTACAGCTGAGCACTCTCTACAGAGGCCAAACGACATTTAAGGGCTCTGACATTCTTAATTTCTCTGAGATGGTAAAATATCACTTCAGTGCAGAAAGCAGTGTTCAAGTCCAGCAAGAGAATTGATTTTTTCATGTAGATGTTGAACTCCTTTTGGTGAAGAGGTAGCACCAGCGTTGAGCTCTTTTGTCACAAATCTTCAGGCATGTTGGAACCCTGGAGACAAACGGAACTGTACTGATATAAGTTCATAAAGCTTTTTTAGAAGAGGAAACCTTTTCCCAACATAACTAGAGGTTGCTGATGACATTGTTCATATATTACAGGTAGAACATTGCTCCCCAAATCCTTGTAAGAAACTAATCCCCAGAATTTCATAGATTATGTCAGATCAGCCAGATGTTCAGGTGTTGAAAGAGGTTCCGAGTATACTTTTTCACATACTAAAGATGCTTCCAAAGGTTCCCTTTTTCTGGCACCTCATAAACCATCCAACCAACAAGGTCCAGGAATTACCAACATTTCAAAATCCAGGGTTCCCTCCGTGTATAAGACAGAATTATTTTTTCTATTCAGCACAATATTTTTATATGAAAAAAATATTTTTTACTTATGAAAAGCCATTCTAAGCGTGGGAAGTCTTTTCAGGCCATTTTGGGAATAGGACATGCAAAATAAGATATGTGTGCCCGCTGAGAAGTCTGTAGTTGTTTTCTGTTTGAGTCTATAAATTTCTGCACATTGATCAAGCACAGCTTGATTACGTTGGTCTTAACGCCTCAGATCGAGCAAGGCATTAAGAGATTGTCCACCCTGCTTTTGGCAAGTGCCGCATAATCATTATGTTTCCCTATTTTGTGGTACTATTTATTCCTTTTACTGGTCTTTTTTTTTTCATCCACCACTTAGTCAGTGATTTTTCCTTTTCCTTACCTGAAGCTGCTACATCCTGTCTATTACTTCTTTAAGTCACATGTGCTTCCCCCCACCCACTATGTCCCCTGAAACTTTGTGATCTTCTGTACAAATCTTCCCATCCCCCTTCTCTGATTTACCATTTCTGAACATTATTTTAGATCATCTGTTCCCATTCAGCATGAAATGGGTTCTGCTGGCAGAAAGACACAGCAGCTTTACTGAATGTGCTCAGGTTGCCTGAGATTGCTTGATAACAAAGCAATTGCCAATTTCTGATAGGTAATGCTTTCAGATGTTAAGCCTGGGACAGCCATGGGGCAGAAAATTCCTTCCTAAAGGCACAATCCCTTCTATTTATCACCAGCCAGAAACACCCTCTTTCTGAGGTACCGATGAACCTCGTTTGTTTTTACCACAATATCAGCGCAATTTGGTGCTGTATTCCTTACACATTATAAAAAAAGTTTTTAAAATTACTTAATTTATTTGTTTTCATTTAGAAGATAAAAATTCGGCACCATGCACAGAAAAATCCTTTATGTTATAGAGTTACAACCAGGAAAAGACAATAAAGTACATCTCATTATATTCAGTGTTTATTTTTATATTGAAAGCTATTGTTGTTTCTTCCTGATATTTTTGCTGGCAATAACAAGGTATAAGTGTTTCATTATGCACATTATATAGTTCTAGCACCGTGTTTCAAAATGAAAATTACCTGTATAAAAGAGACTTTCAGTCAGTCTATATAGGCAGCTGGAAAGTGGTTTGAATGCATGCAGCTAATGGTCACAGCAATTTGCATGGGAGCAGGTTTAATGTAAGTCTAGGCACTGTTTACTTTAGTTATGCTTTCATAAATGTTGGACAAGAGGAATGAAAAAATACTACAGTAAATAGCGAATAAAATCAAAAGCTAAAAGCTTAAGGCATGGATTTTTGGAATTCTAGTCAGTTATCTCACAAACTTGTGTTTTAATGAGATGTGACATTTTAATTCCCTTTAGAAACAAAAAACCCCACCCTAAGCTGGTCTTTTTTGAGTCTTCAAGTAATAACAATTATTGGTAATAAGTTAATATTTATATTGAAATCAATGGGAGGAAAGCGTGAGAAGAAATATTAAGACTGTAGACAAATAAATGTCTTGTATAATTATTTTAGTTTTGGAATCTTGCATTGCAATAAGCAGGTTAAGCTTTTCAATGCTAAAAGCTAATACAACCTCCATCATAAAACTTCCTTCATCTGAAGTCAACAGACGATGAAATTTACTCTCCCTGTTTAGCGAGGAGGAGAGGAAGCCACTTGCTATAAAATGAACGTAAAAAGAACTTTTTTCTTTTTACTCATAAAGTGTAGGTCTTGCACAGGCAGTTGAGAAGATGCAGAATATAATAGTCCTCCTGTATTTAATTGTTTCTGTATGCCCTGGAATCTAAAGAGAATTTAGGATGTGTTTGGCAGTAGCTTTCCCTCTATAATCAGGTTGCTATGGTAAACCTATTATTCTAGACGAAGAAAGAGTATGTTTAGTAAAGTGCTGGTCCCTTTTCAGTATAATGTCAGCCTCAAATTACTTTTGAATGATTGAATTTGTACGGTAAGTATTTTACCACAATAACTAAGAGAAGAAGGTCACAGAATAAGGTGTGGCTTCTGTTATTTCCGTACCAGATACATCTGACAAAGTAGTACTATGGCTGAAGCAAGCTTACCCTGCAAATATCTTATCCTGGTTTTCCCAGGGAAGCAGCCTGAAATTTATTGTTACAGAATGCTGTTAATTTTTGTGTTTATTATATGGTGATAAACTGAACCTTTGAAGCTTACATTTGCAACATCCTAGGTACTTAGCTGTTCAGAAGCATAAGGACTTTAATTCTCTGTTAAATTATCTCCACAAAGCGAGCCCACATTACGTAGCCTAATCAAAATCTCAGTACTTTCGGAGGTAAAATATGCTTTTTAAGGCACTACAAAGTTACAATTATTTAGTGCCACCACTAAATTCACTTCCCATGTTCCTGGAGCTGATTTTGTCACTTTAGTAAAAGAACTAATGAACTAATAATTTGAGTATCAATTTCAGCAGCAGTGTACTAAAATACCATAAGTGTAGCTTTGAATATTTAAAAGTAAAGAAATGGCTCATTGAAATCCTTTTCCGGAACACTTACTCACTGAGGTTTCTGTCCGTTTTCAAGACACTTTACTTCTGTTGATGTCCTCATGTTGATGTCAGATGATCTAAATCATACCCTGAGCTTAGGTGGGACCCAGCCAAAATAAAATTCAAGGCAAAATATTAACAAGGAATTTGGGCTTTTTGAATATATGTGTTGGTGTTTTATTCATTAGCTAAGACGAGAACATTGATAAAGTAGGGCCTAAATCCCCTTTGTGCTTGGTTTTGAGAAGACAACCTGAACTTTTATCTCCTACATGACCAAAATGTGCCCTATCTGCCTAGGGATGGGATATTCCTCAGGTTTTTTTTTGGTTTGTTTTTTTTTCTTTTTCTAGTGAAACTGCTGTACATTAACTAAAATTAATAAATATTAATTAGAGCAGGGACTGAGAGGAACCTGTTCCCATTCCAGTGCAAGTGGCTAGCCACTGGGCTCTCAGGTCATTCTGACTTATTAAATTAAGCATTACAGAAGGTAATGCTTAATTACAGAACATGCAGGAGCCTCATTACAGAACCTTCCTTTGCTTGTCCCTCTGGAGGATTTTCCATCTCTGCTGACTCCTCTCTTCAAAGCAACTTGCTTAAACTGATTTTACTGTCCTTCAGGCATCCTCCTTATTATAGCATTAGCTGGCCAGGATAACACCGTTAAAGATGGTTTTATTTATTTTATAAAGTCTTCATGACAGATGGGTCCTGTTCATCAGATACCTATCAGCCTACGGGTGACTGACAGTGCTTTGGGACACTGTGATGTGCCATTTTTGTAAAAGTAGCCAGGTTGTCTGAGGTGGATGCATAGAAGGAGACTGTGAGAGCCCCAAACAGTGACAAGTTGGACTCAATAAAAGCCTCTGTATATTTAAGTAGTAAGAAATTATTTTGTCCCAGTTGTTAATGTAACTGCCCTTCGCAACTAATTACAGCTTAGAGAGTGCAAGCCAATCACATCAATCATTCTGTAGACAATCATATCTTAAATATTGACATGATTACCAAATACAACTGTATTTCATGATGTGGTAGATGCACTTCCTATAACAAGGTTCTTTCTGAAATGAATATCCTCATGTAATTGGCAATGTGATATAGTTTTAAAATTATGTATATGATAAAGGTATCATAAAGTGTTTGCTGTTTATTCTCTCTAGCAGCATGTCTTTTCTAAGATTTTTGCAGTTTAAGTTGATCATAAAATGTCCTTCTAGACTGAATCCTGGCACACAGAATGTCAGCTTGAAACTGCAATGTACATTGATACTTGGGAAGATGAAGAGTATGGCAGCTATAAAATGAGCCGGGAATTTTTCCATTAGTAATAAGATGCTCCTTACTCCAACTTAATTAGACTGGGTTTTTTTCAAAGAACAAACGTAACAAATTTAGGTTAGAAGTTGAAAAAGAAATAAACCAATGATGATGGCAGTATGTTGGTCTAAAAAGTTTTATTGTCACAAAACCTATGGTGAGAAAAGCTCCAATAAGGTTCTCCTTAGCAGTCCTTTCCCATTCTGCAAAATATTTCAGTAAATGCTGGAAAATATTGCACATGCTGAACTGTTTGGTTACATAATGAAAGGCTGCATTTGGAGGATTTTTTTGCTTTGTAGCTGTAGTTCTGTAAATTTGGGTTCTGCAGTCAGTAGAGCAGTGTCCAGGCCCAGGCTGAGCCTCACTGCTGCTGTGTTTTAAATTAGATGGAGAGGAACATGCTTTTCTGCATCCTAGTCCATGTATCCGGTGGCCCTTTTATACAAGCAATGTCTTTTCCCAAGCCCATCAAATTTAATACTTCAATTCACAGTTCGTGTCATATTTAGAGCATTCTCACGGTAGCACTGCGTTAAAACAATATTAAAAATACAGAGTCAAACTCTTAGAAGTTGGGTAATAAAAAAAAGGACGTTACCCTGAACTGAGTCTGTCTCATATGTACAAAGTAAGACTGTCCTTGATCTTATTTTTTTTTCATATCTGACCATTTAATACTCACTGCTCTGAGGGCGTTTGGGTGGAAGGTCTGTGGGAGTTTGGCCGAGTCTATTCCCCCTTTAAGCTCTGGGGAGTTCTGTGAATAGGTTAATGGAAAGGACGACTCTGAGAGAAGTTGTGCTTTTGACTTCTATTTTCTCAGGTCTAGAAAAGAAAAATTATAGGGATTTTTGCTTTCCAGGTGCCTGACAGAATACTTAAAAAGTGTTATGTTTCTACATGAACAGAGAGTATCTTAGATAGCCTAGATAGCCCTGTGCATAGACTATTTATTCTAATCACATTCATTTTGGAGTTTCTTGAGGTACGGGCTAAATATTTTAGATCAATTATAGAGGTTGATTATGCAGTTAAACATGTGCCATAGCTCTGTTATGCAAAGTTGAGATATGAAAAACATATGATGCCAATGATTGCTTATTGTTGCTGTTTTCACCCAGTCATAACAGTGATGTACTCCCGTTGCCATGGAGGAGGGATAGTTTTCCTTGGGGTTGGGTTTTTGTTTTGTTTTTTTGTTTGTTTTTTAATAGTGTTTATGTGCATACTTTAATTAATACAGAGTGACTTATAGTTTGTCTTTGGGGGATAGGGTGTAGAATAACGTTTGGGTTTTATTTCCTTTATTTTAATTTACTAAAATCATGACTCTGACAATTGTTTATTCTTACAGGGAGATGTGAATGTGGCCAATGCACTTGTTTCCCTCCAGGAGACAGCAGAGTTTATGGCAAAAACTGTGAATGTGATGACCGACAATGTGAAAATATGGATGGCGATGTCTGCAGGGGTATGCATTCACATAGCATAACATAACATAACATAACATAACATAACATAACATAACTCTTGACAGTTTATAACTTTCCGTTCCCCCCCCCTACCCCCGGTTTTATAATATAATGTCACTAGAGATTATTGACATTATTGATTCATTATAACAGATTATAGATTTTTGTAAGAAATAAGCTATATAAATATTTAGTCAATATTTATTTTAAAACTTCAGAAACACTAAAAAGGAAGTAGATTAGATACAATTAATAGCATAAATGTAAATGCTGTAGTGTATCCCAAATTCCAGAATTGTCCATTAAAGAGGAATACAGACACTTAAAGGAAAACCTGAAAAATTAGGTGATTTTACACTGTGTTTAGTACAGTTGATGTTTTACTGAGAATGCTGTATTTTACCTAAGGTTAATAATGACCAGCAATACTTTTGAGTATTTCATATTCACTGACAAGTATATATCTGTTTTCTAAAAAAGTAGTAAAAATATAGATGAAAGAGTCTAGAATGCTTGAGATAAATTGTCGTAGTAATTGTACATGTAGACAGTTTATTTTAATTTTGACAGTGAAAACCTCTCTTGTTGATTTTTCAGTAAAGTATGTTGGTGTTAAGCAATATTTCAAATTAGTTTTAGATGTGCTAATGCATACATACCGTATGGTATTTTAAAAACAGGTGAGTAGTATTTGTCCTAAATGCTCTCTTTCTAGATTTTATTTGCTTTATTTTTAAAATTAGTCTTTGATTCTTAATATTAACAAAGTAGTTTTTGTGAACAATGACACACTTTATATTCCTTTTTTCTTTGTGAGAAGAAAATGTATTGCTTCATAATCTTCGTATCCATAAAAAATTCTGACTACAGGAAATATTCTTCAAGGTCTCTGCCATGTAGAAGGTAGGCATATATGGAAAATTCGAGTTCAAATGTCTGACCAGCCATAATAACATTTTAAAACATTCAGTGTAATTCAATAATATGAATGTGTAGATAAAGAATAATTTAAAATTTAATTTTGTTTAAAGGACTTGAAAGGAGATATAAACACAAAAAATCTGGGTGATATTTATTATAAATTAAGAGGTTGGGAACCAAAACTCATTGTCTTTCATGGTTGAAAAGATCTCTTCCATTTCTGTTATTCATATTTTGTATTATTTGATGACACTGCTTTAATGTTAATACTGCTAATTATATTGCACCTTTTGGAAATTAGAGACAAAAAATACATTCTTCCTTATTAGGAAAGATACAGGGATAATTTTAATTTTTTTTGCTAGCTAGAGCACCTCACAATTAAATGAATAATCACATCCATGCTTGAGCCAGCGTCCAATTTTTTACTGTGCAGGAGACACTCTAGGTCACACTATTACATGAATAAACTCTCGCCTTTAGTCTAAAAAGCTTTGTCCAAAGAGAATGGCAGAAAGTATTTAATTAATTTTAAAACCAGCTTATTTTCCAAATTTGGAAACAACAAATAGAAAGGAAAGCCAGCTCATGGATTTACCAATCTGTTGTAGTCGTAAGCAAGTTTGACTTCTCCACCTTCAGTCAAGCCAACAGTTTAGTTACTAATGATTCTATGCAGGTGAAAGGAATTATATGGGAAAATGCAATTCAAGTGAATTTGAAATTACAATGCACAGCACCTGTTGACAGGACTTCAGAAGGCCCAATCTGTGATTTTTGCTTTTCCAAGGAGCTGAGCTTATTCCTAATTCTTCACCCCAAACAGTAGAATAAGCACTAAATCACAAATCCTGTTGTCCTGGGTTTTCTTCTTGAGTAAAGAGAGAGGAGGGAACATAGCATAAGGTGATGATTAAATCCACCCAGATCTGAGCTGACCTCTGAAGTGCCTCAAGGGAGACTAGAGAATCTTTGCTCACTCACAGCTGTGTGAACTTGGTGAAGTGAAGCTGGTCTCTTGAGTTTTAGTCTTCTCAACTAGAAGTCATCCAACTACTAATACCGTCTTCTAAAAATTAATGGATTTCTCTAGTAAATCTATTGGGATTCCAGTAGTAAGTAATTTGCAGTTTATTTTCTCATATTCTTGATATTTTGTTTCTTGTTCTATTATATTTCAAAATATAATTTGAGATATTTTTAGATTATTCTAGGTTTGGTTGTAATTTACTCCTATGTATGTTCCTATATTATTATTTCCTGATTCAATCCACTTTCGTTCTTTTACAGCCATGAACTGTTTTTCCCTTCCTCTCTTTCTGTTCTTATGCCACTCAAGTACTTTTTGCTTGCACATGTCTGGTTCTTCCATGTGATGTGTGCTGAGATTCAAATTAGCACACATGCATGTGTGCTTGCACATGTCTGGTTCTTCCATGTGAGGTGCGCTGAGATTCAAATTAGCACACATGCATGCCTTACTAATCATTCATTTCTCTTCCATACACCACTTCTCCTTTTCTTGGCTGCTGGAGCTCTGGAGTGGCTCCTTCCCTCATTTCCCCTCTCTCTCCCTCTCTTTGCTCTCTTTTTTTTCTTTCTTTCTTTTTTTTTTTTTTTTTCTTCTGTTTTTACTGCTGGCAGATCCTGAAACCTTATTTTCTTTGACCGTCCAGTGTCCATCTGTGCTTTTGATCCACCTGCCTCAAGAGGTCACGCCCCCACCCCAATAACTTAAGGCGGCACCTATTTAGGTGTAAGTACTAAGTACAGGAATGTTTATCTTCCAAGAGTCGCTACCGATTGCAGCTTTCTGTTCACTCACCATTTAGCAAGTGAATTCCGCTCACCATCTCTCACCTTCTAACTCAGGATATGAGCCATTTACCCCTTATTTATTTTCTGTGACTTCAGCTTTCACTGTGGCTTCCACCATTTTCATTGAAATGTCTCTTCCCACCGTTTCACACCAAATGTAGGAATTTCTGTTACTGTTATCCTTTTCAGATCCTCAATAGCCTCTGACTTTACTGATAGCTTCAGACCTGGTAATTGTCAGATGTTTTGCTTGGCTATCACTTTTTACCCTGATTACAATTTGAATGATTCCTTTGATATACAGTGTTTCTCATTCCTCCCTTTTCAAGAGATCCTACCAATTTTAACCTTATTTTCTTTCCCCTTTTGCAACCTATCCACAGAACTTCTCTCATTAATTTTGTGCCAGTCACATACACATCTCTCTTCCTTTTGGGTTTGCCCATGCTTCCATCTCAGCCTGAACCTCTTGACACCTCTGGCCAAACTGCTTATTCCTTCCTCTTTCCTTCTCCTCTTTTCATTACTATTTTTCTACCACTGTTGCTACCTAGGCAATCGCTGTCAGAGCATAAGCCCTTGCTAGTAATTCTGGCATCAGAGAATTGTAAGCTGGGCTCTGTGAATGTGCAGGGTCTGACAGTGAGCACTGAGTGCCTGTAAAGCACAAGGAAGGAATACCAGTGTTTTCAAATTAAATGCATGCTGAAATAAGAACTGTGAATGACAACCTAAATGATTTGAATAAGAATTGTTACTGGCCTCCTCTGACCAGCAGAGATTGATTAATAGCTTGCTTTCCAGCCCAGCTGTCCATGCGATGGTAGAAAGACATGAGGCGAAAGATATGATAAATTAGGGTACAACTGAACGAGACCCTATTACCGTGTTTCTGCATGATTGTAGTGAGTCATTCACTTAAAAATTCAGCTGTCCATCATCCCAGTACCAGGAATAGAGACATTACGTCTCCACAAAGACAAAGGTTGCAGGAGGACTCAGCATAGATTCCACAGCACTCTACTATTAGAAATGGATTCATAGAATCATAGAATGGTTTGGGTTGGAAGGGACCTTTAAAGATCATCTAGTTCCAACCCCTCTGCCATGGGCAGGGACATCTTTCAATAGTTCATGTTGCTCAAAGCCCCATACAACTGGACCTTGAACACTTCCAATGATGGGGCCTCCACAGCGTCTCTTGGCAACCTGTTACAGTGTCTCAACACCCTCATAGTGAACAATTTTTCCCTAATGTCCAATGTAAACCTATACTCTTTCAGTTTAAAACCATTTACTTATATGCCCCCTTTAAATATTGAAAGGCTGCAATAATGCATCCCTTCTCTTCTCCAGGCTGAAAAACCTCAACTCCCTCAGCCTTTCTTCACAGGACAGGTGTTCCAGCCCTCTGAACATTTTTGTGGCCCTTCTCTGGACCTGCTCTAATAGGTCTATGTCTTTCTTATACTGGAGACCCCAGTACTCTAGGTTGGTTCTCAGCAGAGTGGAGTAGAGGGGCAGAATCACCTCCCTCGGCCTGCTGGCCTGCTCTTTCCTTTGTCTTCACTTGTCTGTGCCTCTGCACAAAAGCTTAATATGCGATAGCTGGAGGAGGTTTCTCATGCAGACTTTTCGAGATTGGTATGTTGTACCTAAAGGCCCGTTCCCTACAGTTCATCTTTTTTCCCAATGATGTAAGGTTTGCCCAGGTGTATTGCAGCATTGATTGCAATATTTAACGTAATGGTTTTTTATGTTTTTACTTGGTTCTTTGAGTCTTTCATGTGCAAGTTAAGTTATTTTGGTGCACACACATGACCAGAGAATCACAGGTTTGCTAGTCCAAGTTTGTTCTTTGGACGGCTACGTCACTGATGTACACAAGGCTTGATATTTACTTATCTTGTATCGTACTTCTCTCTCTCCTTTGAGTTTATGGCTGTGCTGCTAGCTGCAGATGTGTCCTGAGCTTTCAAGTGTTGTTTGTTCCCCTACTGTGTCCAGTCATGTTTTTTAGTTGATGTCATTGGTGGCTGCTCCACCTCAGTGGGTTGACTGTTGTCCATTATGTTCTGTTCCCTTTCTGAATTGAGGGCAGGCTGGCAATGAGAATTCAGGACAACAGTAAAGATCAATTTGAAATTGATTCAATAATGCTCTTAACTCCATTAATTTTGATTTGTTCTCTGGACCATTATTGGTCTAGCTGTGAGTTCTTGTGACAGAAAAGCAGCAACCACTGAAGAAATAAAACAGAAACCCTTTTGGATCTTCTGCATGCTACCGGTTGGTACAGGATTGTGCTGCTCAAAACCCTTACAATATAAATAAACCAAACAAAAATAGCAAAAAAGTGGTTGAATCTCCACACACGGCCTTCACTAGGGCTACTAGCAAAGGTTGAAACTCAAAACAAGTAACACATAGCAAGGCCCTCCCATATTTCTAGGGATGCTCATATTTTGTTTTATGTCGGTATTTCATACTGTGCTTCATATAGGGGGCTACCAATTAGATAATCAGCTGTGATAAGACCTTTCAATATTTAATCATGGATATTTGCACTGTCCTTAACACTAAGAAACAACTAAGCCTCTGGTCATCCCAGGAAGCCAGTTTTTTTGACTGGTGACAATAGAATACTTTGAGAAGTCCCATTTGTTTATTTTCAAGTGAGCAAATCACTTTGATGACTTTTTAACTATTTGTTTTGGCCATGGCACATCAAAATATAATCCTAACACTGTAGGGAATCCAGTTGTGTAATGGCATGTCACATCCTCTCACATCAAAGAGTAAATGCAGCTATATTTTTGTTTGTTTATACCAATGCCTTTTGGTAAAAGGCATTAGTTCTCATTAGTTTGAAATTCTGGTTGTAGTATAAAGGCTTGGAAAAGCTGGAGGAGCTGACTTGTTATTGGAGGAAATGCTGAGGTAATTAATATTTCCCTCTTTACTCAGGTCTGCTTTTACACCTCTCTGCCCTCTAAGTATAGGAAACCAGTGCAGAAAAACTCTACCTGAGACTTTATGGAGGGGAAATTAATATTTTTTTTTTTATAAAATTCCAAAGTAAATTAATTTTCACCACTCAGACACATTCTCTCATTGATTTCATTCACTCGCATTCTCACGCCTACATACAAACGTCAAAGTGTCTGGATTTAAGTAGTTTGGTCAGGATAACTTGTGTGTGACACAGAAGATGGACAGGAGATGCTGCCCGTGAAGTTCTCAGTAGGTCTTTTTGTATCATCTTGACTGACAACAACAACAAAAAAGCTTTTAGACACATCTTTTATATTGTTTAGGACCCAACAGTCAGAATGATCCTTTTGACTCACGATTTTGCTTCCTTTTGTCTTGAAGTTTCAGGTAAGTCTGGTGCCTGTTGTCTGTGCTTCCTCATTTTTGACATTCTTAGAACAGTGCTATTCTTTTTGGGCTCACAAGGAAAGGAATGACACAAGTTATGCACTGTGTCTGTCTTGACATTCTTTGTTGTTGAGCACCTGGTCTTCTGCTGACAAGTCGTCATGCAAGTCATCATACCATCATTTTACCAGAGTTCAGACCTTCTGGTTTTTACTAAATAATACATTACTCAGTTTTACTGCTGTGAATATGTTGTTGGTTATCAGTACAGGTCATGTTTTTAAGCTCATTCTTGTGTTTCTTTTGATGCTTACCTACATGTTTCCATTCATACATCATTCACACCAGTCTTAAGATTTCCAATACAAGTCTCTCAGTATTGGCAGAGAACAAGGGAAAGGCTATGGTTTACAAGGTGTACGCACGCCTAAAGCCACAATTCCCAGCCTTCCGGTGTTTTAAACTTTTACAACAGAGACAGAAGCTTCCACATCACATTCTGAAAATTAGTGAAGCATTCTAGGATCACATAGTCATCACCAGGATATACAGTGGTGGAAGTGCTCGCTCTCAAAAGGTAAAACTTGCCCCTAATTGCCATGCTTTTTTGAATATAAAATTTTCATTTCTATCCAGCCAGGCTAAGTAATTTGTTTCAGAGGAAGTACTTCCTTTCTTTCCCTTTTTGGAATACAACTATGCCTTATTATATGATAAAGATATAAACCAGAAACTGTCAATTCTTTTCTATGAAAGTTCTAGGTCC
This sequence comes from Charadrius vociferus, assembly GCF_000708025.1. Classification (NCBI taxonomy): domain Eukaryota; kingdom Metazoa; phylum Chordata; class Aves; order Charadriiformes; family Charadriidae; genus Charadrius; species Charadrius vociferus. The sequence continues at coordinate 301,580 of NW_009646412.1, forward strand.
ATACTACAGAAATCATGAATGACGTTTATTTTTGTCATCTGTTCAGTGAAGCAGAAATGGGATATCTTCAGATAGAATGTTCTTATGAGGACTAATAAGACCATAACCATAAAAATGAAAGAGTTATGATCAATAATATGCTTTGTTAAGCAAAGCTAAGTATTAATACTATGGTGCAGTTGCTGTCAGACGAATTCCTCATTTCTTGCACTAATGTTGCTTCACAGAAACAGAAGTATCTAGGACGTTTATGGAACTCTCTAATATACCTAAAATGCAAATTAGGAGAGAAAAATGATACCAGCCTATCTCCCAGACAAAGACAGCTTTTGGCATTGACTGGTCTGAAATTTCAGAAATATGAATTCAATTTCTGACTCTACCATGGCTTCTCAGACGACATGGGACATCATTTCGGAGTCTTCAGTTGCCTAAAGTTAGGCACCTTGTATGATTTCTGATGCCCAAGGCTACCCTTGCCCGTAATGTCTCTGCGATTCCTGTTATGTTAAAATAATAGTTTATTTCCTACCTAGTAGGTTTTTTGCCTTTCCTCTTGAAAAGCCTTCAGAGCAGGGACCGTGTTCATTTGACTGAGGAATCTGAAACACCTATAGTTGTTACAGAATTCACTAGGCATTTTTATACTATTTAATAGAGAATTTTGATTATGGTATTTTTTCTTGAAAAATGAAATTGATTCTCCTGGGGCAAAAGAGTTCAAACACATGCTTATTGGGTAAAACTGGTGCCAAAAAATGTGAAAATGACTGTATTAGGTAGTGGAGAAGTCAGAGTCTACTTGGTGTAAAGCTAGTGTGATTTAGGGTTTTATTTTGAAAACACAGAGTAGAGAATTAATCATTTGGTGCCTGTGTGCACTTAATTACTTCATCCTAGCTCTGAGGCACATCCAAGGGCAGCAACAGATAAATTCAAAAGGATCAGTAGGTATTGAATTAGATACAAGAGTGACTAATTGTCGTAGTTTAGCCACGTGGTGTAGCCAGTACAGGTATTAATGTGCATGGTATATTCTGTATTAAATTAGTTTAAGTTTACTTAGCTAATTTTACTTTCCTAATTTTTCCTTGAAATGCACTACAGATTTCTGTCTTGGTCACCCAGACATTTGTTCAGGTATATGAAAAGTTGAAACTTTGCATAGATGCACAGAGAATGTAGTTTGTTTAGCTTTTCAGATAGCATAAAATGTATTTTTGGTTTGTTAAAAGATTCTTAGTTGAATATTTCTGCTGAAATGAGCAGTAAAGGAATTGCTAATGCATCGACATTTAAGTTGATTTAGAAATATTAATTTGCAAAGGCCAAAAGGGGCTTATATATCGAACCCTTGTGTGTTAGGCTATAAATAGCCATTCCGCTATACCCAGGCTTCCCCTACGTTGAACTCTGTGTACTGAGTGCTACTAAAGCCTCTCTCTGAGAAGGGCATCCAGACACACTCTGAAGACTCTAAGACATGCGCAGCCCATGCCAACATCACAAGGAAATTTGTTCCAATAGTCATCATCCTTTTTTGAAATGCAGTTTTGTTTCTCAAATGAATTTGTCAGTATCAACTTTTCTCTCTGGTTCTTGCTTTGTCTTTCTCTGGTTGTTTGAGAATCCCCATTCTAGTACCTTCAAAGAAGGTAGTTCAGATCCTGCCAAGACACATAGGGGTTTTTTGTTTGCTTTGGTTTGGTTTGGTTTTTTTTTCCCAGTAGGCTAAGCAAATACAGATCTCTGAAGTTCTTTCAACAGGCCATTTTCTCCGCCCTTTGAATTCTTTCATTGGAATCTTTTGGGGCTCTTCTAAGTTTTTCAAAATCTCTTCAAGCATGGATATCACAGTGAGTTGCAGAGCTTTAATGTCCACCTCATCAATGCTCTAAATGTTCCTACTCATTTCTGTTCCTACTTGCTTCTCTCCTGTTAAACACACACGAGGATGGCATTAGCCCTTTTCACTGCAGTGTGTCACTTGAAGTTTTTACTGAGCTGCCTGCCTGCTGTGTTCCTCAAACTGGAGCAACAGTCCACCTTTATTGGACTTGGACAATAATAAGCGACCTATTACGGAAATATATAATAGACAATCAGTATTTTGCTTCCAATTTACATCAGGTTTCTCTAACTGCAGTTGTCACAACTGTTTCAGTCTAATGGCATTCTCCTGGTGTTCAATAAAAATAAAAATCAGTGATTCAGTAGTGTTTTTACCAACTCTTTTAGCATATTTGGGCAGGTTAATGAAGCCTGCTCACTTAGAAATATTTCTTCCAGATAGATGTTGTTTAATATACTCAAGTTAATAGTATAATAGAAAGTTCTTTATCATAGCCCTGTAATAAAAACGGGAAAATCCTGTTTCTATTTAAATACAGAGAGAAATATTTCTTTCATTTACTGTGTTGTTCTAAATCAGGGACCCTGTATTATGCCGAGATTTTTCATATTCCCAGTATAGTTTTAAAATGTTGTATTTTTCATCTGGTTATAGATTTTTTGGGTGGCGCTTTTTTTTTTTTCCCTATTATGTCTGTATTATTCACAATAAAATTTCTCATTTATATTGGTTTCTATCTTTTTCATCCTACTTTCTCTGGGTGTACAGTCTTCTCACTCCTAACTCGTAGCATCTCTCCATCGTTAGACCTGGGTGGGTTTATCTCTTACTGTGGAAAAACGTTGGGCTATCAGATAAATTCTCCATACAGAACAGTCAAATTCGTAATTTTATAGCTGAAGATTTGTTTCCCTCATTTCTGGTTAATATTGACTTTATTATGTATCCATTATATTAGTATGAGAAACAAATTTTGCCTGGGGCTGGCCTCAGTTTGCCTTTCATGAACATCACCTCATTAGAATCAATTAGTCTGTAAGAAAGACCGGCTTCCTCTGCAGTGATTACTTCACCTTTTTCATTGTGCTGACATTCCTATGCAGTGGTGCCTTTTGTATTAGGAAATTATCACGCAGTTTTTTTGGGAACTCTGGCAACAGTTGCATGAGTAGTCCTAAACTGAAGTTCTCCACAACCACACTGTTTTATTTTCAGGCACGGCAAGAAATAATTCATCCTGGTGGTTGATTTGATTTGATTTGGGTTGATTTGTGTTATAATGGACCTCTGCTAGTAATCTGTCACAGCTTGCTTTGTTGCTGCATTCATATTTCACATCTAAATCTTGTGGTTATTGAATTTATTGATAATTCTAAACAAAGTGACAGTATCTCTAACATGATATTTTTCTCTCCTTTGCCCCTTCTCCGTCCCCACCACAGTCTTTCTTCTTGATTGGAGACTAATGTTTAAAACATTCTGTTAAATATTTAAATGTTTGTTAACACAGATTTTTATGAATGAAGATCTATAGTCTCAGAGCCATTGCAATATGCAATTTGTTTATGATTTTAAGTGCTTTACGTTGAATCTGAACTGACGATAGACCAACACTTTCCAATAAATCTGCTTAATCTGAATAGTTAAATCAGTATTTTATCGTGTTAGCCAATTCAGTTGGGCTGGAAGTCTTCAATTAGAGATTTTTCTTTTCCCCTTTGCTCTGTGATTGCTTTATTCTTGAATTTTATAATCCTCTATGAAGGGAATTGTATTCATATCTGAAAGGACCTATGAGCAAGAGTAGCACCTTTTTGTTGTTGATCTCGCTCATAGTTTTGAGAGCCTGGCATTCATTGGAATGAAACTGGGACACTTTGAATGCAATTTGAATGTTACGTTCAGCTGAAAGCAGTTGCTCTTCCTTTCGGTCAGCTTGTCTGGACGTCTTCAGGCAAAAGCAAAGAGCCTCCGCAAGGAGGATATACACAACTATACCACGTAAAGCAGTTATCCACAGGCAAGTACACACAGAGGATTGCTAGGAGTTAACAGGCGTTGGGCTAAGCACTTGCATGCTCACCACCCCGATGGATGAGGCATTCAAAGAGCCGTGCCTGCCCAAGCTGGTGTCAACTAGGAGTAAATATTATTTTGGTAAAATGGGTTCCTTGAGACAAAAGAATCCTTTATGTTGCGAGGATTTATATGGGGTAAAGGAGGAGAGGAATGGTCATCTCATAAAAATGCATGTCAAAATTTTATGGGATAAACTGCAAATTCTGCTGTAAATTAATTGATTATTCATTACCTTTTTATTTGACTTTTTTAAAGGCTTTACAGGCATCATCAGCCTCTACATTTGATAACTCATAATGACTATACAAGAACAACGATACAAAATTATTTTCTCAGTGAAATCAGTGTGGCTTTCTTACTATTTGTTGCTAAAATGATCACAAGTCTTTGTATCCCCACAAGCAATTTTCCAACACCGACATCTGGTTGTATATTTTGCTCTTCAGGGGTTGAGCTATTCTCGTATCTAATCTATATGTTGCTAAGAAAAAATAAATAAGGCAGATAACTGACTATGGCTAAGCTTCTGTCAAAGCGTTTTTAATGAAGCCAATTGCATGCCATCTACCTGGAAGAAGCATACAGGAAAGTATACATGCTTGTTTTCTACCTCTTGTATTTTGGTTTGTGGTACAGTTGCTCTTGATCCCAATCTAATGCAGAAGCTAAAGTAGGATCAACCTTCTATTGTTGCTAGTTATCAATTTGTAGTATTTGGTATCTATTAAATGCATATATGTAAATCTGTTCTTGCTGAATGTCACTTGCAGAAGTATTATTACTGTCATAATAAGACTGCATCCTTGTTACTGAGCATTTAAAGTTATATAGGTAATAAGGTAAAAAGGTCAATACACAGTCTGGAGTACAAAAATTATTCAACATTTTTATCACTGTAAATGATATCTCAAAGACTTTGGAGCTTCCAGCATTTTCTAATTTAAATTAGTGAAGTATTTGGCCATCAGTATGATATTAAGGAATTCCACTTACAGCAAACTACAAGGTTTGTCTCTCCTTTGGGCTTCTACTAGTGCTGCCTACAGGTTTACAACATCAAGTCGCACTGTTGCCTCATGAGAAGTCCACAAATTAGAAAAGCAAAATTGCTGGTTTGCTTCTCTGCATCCTACAGCTCAATGCTTTGCCAGATACGCCTACTGCTTGTTCCCTTCTTCCCAGCCCATGCTCCCAAATTATCTCAGTCCGTTCGTTTCTACTCCCTTGCCCTACATAGCAGGTAGGATAGGACAAAAGTCACTGGTATGTATAATTTCCTTCTTTTAAGCCCAGTAAACTGATCAGCTAAGGAATGATCTTCTCTGCTGCAGAAATATTATTCAAGGTAGAAAAGTGAAATTGTGGCTGGGAGACATTTTTTCCTTCTTTTTTTCTGTTTTCCATTTCTGTATTCTTGTCTGCATTTGTTGTCACTTTTCCTTTCTTCCTGGCCAGATTTTCCCCTAGGTTACTATTCACCATATTTTCATTTTTTTATTAATCTTCATACAAATAATTCTCAAAGATTCTATTTCATCTTTTTTATTTTTCCTTTTGTTAAACATTGATTATAGCTTCTAGGCTCTATCTTTAACCCACGTACTAGGGTTGTTTTGACCTGTCCTTCACTTGTCATTACCTGTCCTTTCCCTAACATTTCAGTGTATTCCTCTGCACTTGCTCCCTATTTTATGTTTTTTCTCGTTCCTCTTTTCTTTCTGTCCTTTCATTTCCCCCTGGTTTTCACCCTTATTATCCATCATCTTTTGATAGCTACGTCCTCCACTGTATTCTTCTTCTGTGTCTCCATCTTCCCTCTCATCCAGGCTTCTTGTCTTGATCTGGGAATTGAAATCTGTGTGTCCCTGTGGAGAGAGCCCACCATGGTCATCTGCCCATTCTTTATCAAAGTCCTGCCTTGGGGTCATACAAGTGTTTGCTCTGGAGAATGCTCTCGTCTCTTCCTCCCTCCTGCTCATCCCTGAGCATTTCACTGCAGTATCAAAAATGAAAATGCCAAACCTTTTAAACTGCTGAGCTGGGATAGCTGTGTCTGGAGAAGACGTGAGAAGAGAAACAGGATGATGTTAGGGTCATGAGAGGAACTCTTTGCAGGTTGCCAGTTGGGTTTATATACAACCGATTTTAGCAATTGCATGAGACCGTGGGGGATTTGTCTTAATTCTGTACTGTATGAGTTAACCTGTAGTAATTGCAGAGTATGATGAGTCCAGGCTTTGGGCATCAGCTGCTCCATGGACTGCAGCAGATAACCAACAGTAGTGGGCTGCTGGAGGAATTTGCAGCTTTTATTTCCCTTACCTGTTCTACTGTGGGCTGTGCTTCTCTCAGCCCTGTGCTGGCATCTACTTCTTCAGCTGAGAGTATGAGATATACAGGTGATAGTTTAGCACCGGGCTGCAGGATTAAAGATTTAGGAGGAAAGGGATTGTGTGTGTTCTCAGTACACCATAGATTAGGGAACATCCCATAAAGTTGGGCTGATGCTGAGCTTTTTGGATGACGGGAGACAAGCTTATGTTTTTCTGTACATCACAGGGGCACCCTGTTTAACACAAGAACGAGAGAACTAAAGAAGGCCACCCTGCCTGGAAGCTGTGTGATCCATCTATCTGTCTGTCTATCCCATAGCACGCACTTCACACCGCAGAGGTCTGAAGATGATCTCAGTTGTGACCACAGTCTCTGCTTTCTGCTTGTTTTGCTCATAACTAACCCTGGTGTCGTTACAGGCCATGGTGTCTGCTCATGTGGCCGATGCATTTGCCAGGACGGGTGGTTTGGAAAGTGGTGCCAGCATTCCAGGAAGTGCAACATGACAGAGGAGGAGAGCAGAAGTCTCTGCGAGTCAGCGGATGGCATATTGTGTTCGGGGAAGGGTAAGAACTGGCAGCTGAGCTACCCCATGTCAGTGCTCCGCCAGAGGATCGTGTTTTCTGGAAGACTAATGTGCATGACAGTGGGTTGTTGTTTAGTAACCCTTTCTTACAAAGGCACCTATTATTAAAAGGATGTTATATTTGGCTCCGTAATGCACTTACATCCATTTTGTCAAACACCCACCACAGACAGCCGTGCATGTTTAGCAGCCTTGCTCTCCTATGCAATTTGTTAATAGCGTATAATTTCCTGTATGTGTTTATCTGAAGGTCTGCATTGAGCAGCTGTACATTATAAACTAACTGTCAGTGCTCCATCCGGTTTGAGGATCAGGGATGCTACCTGCAGTAACACTGCAGTGGGGAAGATGGCAAATGTAGTATCTCAGGCAACAGTAAGAGGAGGAGAGTGTTTAACAGCAACATTTGGTACACTTAATCACTCCCCTCCCCAACACAGCAGCAAAGGAAAGGTAGATGTCTGCAGTCCCCACGACAGAAGCCCTCAAACTCTTTCATTTACTAATTTTTATTCAGGTGGTTGCATCAGCTTCAGTCCAGCTATAAAAAATAGCCACAAGGAGGAATAAAATTTAGAAAATCTTGATAATTATCTGAAATTGTTCTCTGAGGTTCTTACCTTACAGTCTTTCAGGCTAGTAAATTGCATTACTGGAAGGAGGGCTTTTTAGCTCCCCATAGTGCAAACTGCCTAGTTTTGTACGTAATATGTCTGAAAGACAATAGACAAAAAATAGGTGGTGGGACTGGCTTGAGGCCAGTCACTCCAGACTGAACATGCCATTTCATCTGCTTATATATCCCTTGTATAGGCAGGGAAGAAACCTGCTAGCTGGAAAAAACAGTTAGGAGGCTTCTACCTCAGGCAGATTTCCAATTGTCCCTTTGGTAACTTTTGTTTCAGTGCAAAGGAAATTTAAATGTGGCTTCCAGCCTGGCCTTCTTCCATATGTATTATCACTTATCAGAATTCTCCCCCAGTGCACCAATTTAATCTGGGGTGTCCGTCACCGTCCCCACCCTTGCAAGGTTGTTGCAATCTCATAGAAAATTAGGAAGTTGCACTGTTTCTCTACTGTTTCCAGAAGATGTGGCTATCTTTAAATTAGTGTCTGTGTAAGAGGTTGATGAGTTACTGGAGAAATGGAGTTACTCTGTTTTACTGCAGAAGTTAACTTTTCTTCTTTAAGTCTCGGTGTCCCTGTGATTTTTTTATATAAACCATGAAGGTGAGCAAATATGCTTAAAATCAATAAAATGCACTAGATAAGATTCTAAATAAACATAAATATGACAAATTATGTGGAATTTTAAAACATTTGTATTATCTGCTACCCTTTTGTAAGGATGGCTGAGAGCTATTAATTCAGCCTGTGGGTCTTACTCTGAGAACAACTAACTTTGAGCATGTATATCAAGGTTACAATTTACTTTGAGGCTTTGGCAGCAGATAATCTGACAGGAATTTGCAGAGACATGGAGGGTTGGGTTGTTTTTCCCCTCTGTTGGCTATGGTGCCAGGGGCTGGTTTGGGATCTCTGGGTCACTGATGTAAGTTGGAGCAGTCTGAAAGTTGCTCTAGGTTGTAACCAGCTGCAGGCAGGTCATGGTTTTAAACCTAACTAACTGCATGAATGGAGGCTCCAAAAGCATAGATTTTCTAAGGTAGTAGTTCTCTGTTGAACGGCATTTACTTTCTATGAGAATTACAAACCTGACCCTAAATCCATATTCAGCTACACTGGTGGGATTTTTTTTTTTTTTAAAGTTCCATTGGTCTCTAAGAACAGGGAAGCTTCCAATGTGACGAACAGTTGCCTTGAGGACAGTCAATATAATAAAGCTGTGTCAAATTAGATGCTATAGTGGCTTTATTGTGGGAAACGCTGGTCATATGTAAGTGCTTGTCCCAGCAGAGAAATACCTACATAAGATAGCTTCAAGAAGTGTGTGGCCAGTAAACTTCCAAGGAGGTTGCCTCCTGTCTCTTCTCTGAGCATGGTGGGGATCACAGGCAAAACCAGTCTAATTACTGGTAACTTCTATGCTTACTTTTTTTTCGCCCCCCTCCCCCTTCTTTTTTTTTTTTTTATTTGAAGCAAATCTATTCTTGATGCTTAAATTTATATCTGGAAATCATGTCTTACTGGGTACCCATACTTTAAAATGGTATTCATAGCAAGTGTAACCGGCAATATCCAGAGGCCAAAGTGAAAAATTGTTCTTTCTGTTTCATTACATTGAGTAATAAGTAACCATTACTGGTCAAATGAAAGGGAATTTTGAACCTGTGCACTAATGGTGGTTATTCTGTCTGTGCTAGAAACCTAGCCAAGATATGTAAGCGTTATAATGGATTGAGGGAGCTTGAGTCTCTGTATGTAGGATTTAATAGACTTTAAGGAGACCTGGTTTTCAGCAGATAACTGCTGAACACTTCCAGAAAATTACATTCTGTTAATATAAGCAAAGTTGGACATCCACATTCCCAGGCTCTTTTCGAAATCTTGGCTCGCTGACTCTGCCACCTGTAGTAAAAGCTTCCCAAGGAAAACAGCAACACCCACCATGCTGCTGCCTCCCTGGCAGTAAACGTAGGGCTGCAGATGGCTACTGTAATGGTGCAGGACACGGCCGAGGTAATGAGCCAAATCCCATCCAAGAGGATCTGGCCAGGATCCCAGGGAACACCCTGCAACTCATTAGACTCATTTTAATTAAACTGAGGAGCCTCCCAGAGCAGCACGCTCTGTACGGGGAAAAGACTTGATACATTCGTTCTCCCTAACACATTTTACATCATGGACCCTGATCTTGCTTGGTTGACTTGGTGTTAAATTTGCTCTATCTTCTGCAAAATAGTTTTAAACATCATGGGCATCCCTCAGTCGCAGCATCAGCCCTTGCTTATGCAGAATCACTTCAGGTTTCTTACAATATCATGCTCTTATTAACTGCTTTAATTTCACGAAAAGTCTCATACTATTCATCATTATTTTCAGCTGTCAGTACCTTGTAGTTTGTATAAACAGAGACATTCGGTTTAAATTACCCTCAAGTCTGTCTTAGTGTATTTCTTATAGAGCAACCATGCAATATATATGCTATCCTCCACTGCCTCTTTATGCAATGGCACTTTTTATCCTTGTAGGGAATGTCAGTATTTTGTGTCATGGCTCAGCAAGCAATACATAGAACTCACAGAAAAAGTAGATGCTTAACCAAATACTCCCATCCCCAAATGTTCCAATCCCTAGCTCTTCCTGTATATATTTACATGTTCCATATGTTATGCGTTAAAACAGCGTTTCTCTAAAATTAGGCAATGAGTTCATTTTTGTCAACTTACAGTAAACACTAAATTACATACATTTAAAATTAAAAAATAGATATTCTGCTGAGGCTGTTCTGAAGTTTTAAAGAATTAATTTTCAGTGATCAGAGACACCAGTATTTATGAGGAAAACCTAGGCAAAATTGGTTGATATCAATAGATCCATATTCTTTTTTAAAATGTGTATTTGGATTTTTACTATGGATTTTATTCAGAGGTCACTTAAAAGAATGGAAGAAGGAAAAAAACACATTATTTTTTACACTTTGGCTCAGGCCCTGTTAAGTAACCCATTAATTCTGTTTAGGTTATATTCTGATAACCAAGCTTCTTTCTATATATTTTTCTTTAATATTGCATTAAACACATAGGTTACTTTGTGCTGGAATCATTCAGGAAATATGGCGAAAGCAACAGCATCTAATTTATTTATAAGCATATTCTGTTAAAGGTCGACAGCTTCTTTGGTGATTTTTTTTTTTTTTTTAAAACTCCTCCTCCCTTAATTAAAAACTATGTGTGTATTCTTTGTTATCATTTATTTGGGTTTTGAGATTTTTGTATTGATTTGTGCTGTAGCCAGTTCTTAGGGCTAGGTCCACAGAAGGATTTTTGCTCAGCAGTCAGTAAGCACCCCACCTTGGCGTTTAAGTGTCTCAACTCTGTCAGGCAGCTGATGGTGGGCTCTGTAAAAGCCAACTCTCTTCAGCTGGGTGTTGGAATCAGCCAGGAGGAAGTACCATCTCCTAGTAGCGTTTCTAGTTGCAGAAAAGCCTCTCTCGCACCCTTCTCAGGCTACGGACTTCTTGACACACGATTGTCTGGGGGCAACTGTCCCTTTCTGGGATTCAGACCCATGAACCTTCTCCTGAAGGCAGGGATGTCTCTGAGCCTTCCCTTAAAGGGAGGTTTCTGGTGCTCACTGGGTTATGGTATCACCCAAACGTCACCATAAAGTCCCTTCTTTGTCTGTGGGGGTGTGACCTGACATCCCTGAGGAGGAGGAGAGCGGCTTATCCCAACAAGAGGTGTTGGGGTACTCTGCAGGAATAAGCAAACTGCTTAACCCCCGTCATGTACACAAACTCTTTCTGACCTAGAGCAAATATTTAGTATTTCTATGGGAGGTGGAGCAGCTTCATTTATGGTGATGAGGATTTTGGGGGTCTAAATGCTAGTCTTGGGCACCTCTGGTCTTGTGGGGACTCATCCCTAAAGGCTTTAGATGAGGAGGGCCATTTTCTTCCTGGGTATGATTTTATTGCCTTCAGTAAGAGTGGGTCAGGGAAAATTTGAGCTTTTCTAGTCAAAAGAAAGAATAGTTACTGGGAAGAGTAGCCCTGATTGTAGGTCTCTGAAACCAATGGAAAGCTTCAAAATGTGAGTCCTGATTAAATGAAATAGCAAAATCAAGCATAAGTAGTAACGTCCCACCATAGTCTAGCTCAACCTAAAAAATTCCTTTTATTCAAAAGGATTTTAGCTTGATTATTTTCTTTTATGCAATAGCTTCTTAGGCAGCAATTTTGTGCATATGGACACGTGTGTGTGTGTGTGTGTGCATGTGTGTGACTGGGGCTGTTATTTTCTAGTCTGAAAATGCCAGTGCTCTTTCACTGCGAGTAATAATTTTTGTGATTTCAGGTTCCTGCCACTGTGGAAAGTGCATCTGTTCACCACAGGAATGGTACATTTCGGGCGATTTCTGTGAATGCGATGACAGAGACTGTGACAAACATGATGGTCTCATTTGCACAGGTGCAGTACAGGCTAACACTTAATTGCTCTAAGAAACAAACTGTGTTGATGGGACTTGTGTTAGACAAAGCCCAGTGTCGTCTTTCTCCAGTGACGGGGGCAGTGCATTTGTTGGTTATTCAAACCTGCCGTAATTATTTCATTGTGCAGCGTGATAATCAACTTAAGGCTTCTAAAGAACAGTCGAAAGCCTGACTATGAATTTAAATAAGTAAGCCAGCTCTGAAATCCATCAACAATTTTCGCTGTAACAGGCTACAAGTTACTGCTTTTTGGCAAAGGATGTGCAGCGTCAGCATTGTGATCATGAGGTTTCTTTAGCTTTTGTTGTCTTACTAGACTTTCTACGTGTATAATGCATTTATGTCATAGACAAAATCCACTTGTCTGATGATCTTTTGGTCGGTGAGAGGCATAGTTGTGAGGGTTGACAGAACTGCCTGGCAATCGGACCATTCTCAGTGGCAGGCTGAAATACCGCACGGTTTTTCTTATGACGTGATGGCTGGTGATCAAAGCGGCTTCACCTTAACGTTGTTTGGGAGTTCAGGTGGCAGATGGGGACAGAAATGGGCAGGCCGCCAGCAAACCCTCATGAGAAATCTGGTGACAAGAAGCAACATGGGAATTGCTAAATTAACTCACTGGCCGCTTCCTGTTACAAATCTTAATTTTAGAAAATCTTTGCTGAGCAATTATTAGACGTGGAGGAAATCTGCAAGCTGATTACAGTGAGAGTGGGAGGGCTGACACTAGTCAATTGTGTCTTCCAACTCGCCCTATTAGCAAGGGTCCTTTTGGGGGGCAAGTAGCCAGTATAGAGGCGACAGGAGCCTTATCTTCAGCTGCAGTGGCGAGTCACGGATCTTCATAAAGTCAGTAGGAAGAGAAGCTCGACTTGGGAACCCAGGCTGTAGAGGTCTCAAGCTGAGCATCATGAAAAATATTGAAATGAAATGAAAATATGGTCTCAGTACTTAATGTTTCTCCACTGCAAAATAGGGTCAACACATTTTTCATCGAATAGAGTTTGAGATATTATTTATTTGTACAGTACTTGAGAATTTAGATTTAAAGTTTTTCATGTTGAAAGTGATGTTTTTGTTGCTATTCTGCTTGTACCCTTTTATATCTTTTTTCTTTTTGCATAACAGTTAAAAATAATCTTGTTTTCCCTTGTACCTGGAGGTACGGTGAACACTGAGACTCAATAGCTGGGTACAAATAGCAGTGGCATAATTACAATATTTGCAATTCTGCTGATGGAATTATTGAGAGAATGCTACTAATCCTTTGTAAGTGTAGGTTTGGGGTGGCTTCTTAATGCAATGGTACAGTAATTGCTTCCTTCCAAAGAAGAAAAAAAAAAAAAAAGGTGGGGGGAACAATAAAGGAACAATGCAACTACTTTAGCATGGCTTTTTCCTCCCCATAGAACACATTTTAATGTAGTACATTTCAATTATGGTAATTGCCCTTTATTCATTTTGTTCTAGGCAATGGTGTTTGTAGCTGTGGAAACTGCGAGTGCTGGGAAGGATGGAATGGAAATGCTTGTGAAATTTGGCTGGGGAGAGAATACCCTTAACAAAGGACATCAAAGAATGAGGAGGTTTTCGATTGTTTCTCTTTAGGCTGCTAGAACATTTAATTTCGGAAGTATTCAGTGTGTGGGTGTGGGTGTGCATGCACACACACGTACATGGGTGTAAATACTTTAGAACACTCATTTGAGGGCCTGCTCCTTAAAGAAATGTGTGGCAAAACTAAAATAAGAAAATTAAAAATGCCTTGGAAGCAGGACAGGCCAAGCTCTAAAAAGTGAAATCATAAAATAGTGTCTCAGTGGAACTTCTCCAGAGTTTTTTGGTAAATTCAGTGGGACTGAGATGACATCCATAGCGCCTATTTCTTAAGCAACTTTTGGTCTAAGCAAGTCTTTTTTTTTTTTTTTCAACATTATTTACTTGGTTGTCACTTCTCCATATCAGTATGTGACAATATTCCTGTAGAAGAGTAGCACTAGTTGAATATTTGTCAAATAATTAATTTGATTAATTTTATGGTGTTTGAAAAATACATTGTTTGGCCCTTTTTTCTTTGTAACAATCCTGATTATGCACCAGCTCATAAATTGAGAGAAGCTGCAAATAAGCTTATAAAAATATTAATGATTTTTTATTTGGTCAAAGAATTGTATTTATATAACTGAGGTCCAATTACCTGACAACCACAGGCTGAAAACCAAAAACATTTGAACAGTCCCTTCTCCACAAGAGAACTTCTTAGTTTCTGTGGTTAAAGGGTCAATAAGTTGGTTATCTAGTCTACATACTGCCATGCTTTTAAATACATAACCTATAGGAGTATAAGGAATGAAACTAATAAAGATATAAATGTATGATTACCTATTCTGAATATGTATCCTGCAACTCATATGTACTTTTATCATACTATTCTATGTATGTACAGTTGCCTACTCCTCTTAAAAGTAAAGCAAATGAAAATTTGTTATACTAATAACTTTTAGGATGACAATTCTGTATGCTATTAGAAATCACTGTTTGGAACAGATTGCACTGTCACACATGGTATTCATTGAATTTAACTGCATTTATAGAAGTGGGGAGCCTGAAGGTCAACTGACTTGAAAAATCAGCTGTGCTACACAGTAGCCTGGTGTCAGCCAAAGATGTTCAGACAATGGCAACAAAGTAATTAAAGTTTTAATACAGTAAAAACAAACAAAGCAGTGGTATGAACAAAAATTTTATTTTTTATTTTCCAATGGTGAAATGCTGCTCAGTGTGAAATTCACATTGAGTTATGAACGATGCACAACTATTGGGACTTCCCTAACTTATTTACATATAAGTCTCTTATGTTTTTGTACATGTAGTTTTGGCAGCCCTTGAATTCTTTAGAGCAAAAAAAAAAAAAAAGATACATACATTTTAGTTTCAAAAGTGTTTACATTTTGTGAAACCATGAGTGAGAAATTGCTTAAATGGCTGGAAAATACTTCTTTTTAATACCAAACTGGAACATTGTGGTTTAGGTGCCAAGGTCCTGATTTTTGAAGAGGTACATGATTCAGAAATAAGGGAACCATATATCAACCAAAAAAAGGTATTTCCATTATTAATCTAGAAATTAGTTTTCTTTTAGAAAGGACAATTTTGAAATAGGAAAATTGAATGGTACAGAACATGTAATACAAAGCAAAAAATTTGAATGAATTTATTTAATAACTTTTATTATTCCCCTTCCTATGTAGCTTGCTCTTTCTCTTAACTAATTTTTTTCCTTAACCTGGATTCTTTCTTTCTAAAAATGAAGCTTGTGAAACCCGTGATCTCAGGGAGTATAATCACCAAACATCCATGCATAACTTATAGAGCAGTTATGCAGACAAATAACAAGACATACATCCCAAAGCTGCTAGCTGC
Organism: Charadrius vociferus; assembly: GCF_000708025.1. NCBI lineage: Eukaryota > Metazoa > Chordata > Aves > Charadriiformes > Charadriidae > Charadrius > Charadrius vociferus. Next base: position 316,973 of record NW_009646412.1, read on the forward strand.
TCTCTTTTTAGACAACCAAAATATCAGGCAGAGTTCTACAATGTATTGATACAGTATAAAGAATCTTCAAAGTAAAATTCATCTTGAAATTATAATTTATATTTTATACTTATAACCTTTAAATTCTGTAGAGCTTAACAGGAATATTTTCTTAAATTTTAACATATATGCTTTTTGTCAACCCCGGTGTCTGGAAAGCCCAGATTGTTGGTTTTATTTATATTTATGAATACCACTGACCTGATCTTATAATCGATGTTTTTTCGCATATACATTTGTCTGCTGAATCAAAGTGTAAACAATGAAAGATACAAAGTTTTCCTTGATTTCCTTCCATTTGTATTTAGGACTGGAATAAGAAAATATTAGATAATCAAAACTCTTATCTAGGTTCAGTAGATGCTTTTGACTTGTTTCATGGCATGATAAGCAGATTTATATATATGGTAGATCAGCCGTGGTATTTCAGGTATTCTTATTCACAGACAAAAGAACAATTCTTTAGGGGGTTGCAATGTCATATTTGATGCATTATGCTTTGTAATCTGCTTTCATTTTAAACTGATTCTGATTTCTAGTTAGATTTTTTTTTTTAAAAAAACAATCAACTCCCATATTTTAGCCACTGGATGGATTACATAACCATAACATTTCAAAAAGTATTATCCAAGTTGTTTGCTAAGGTACATATGGAAAAATATTAGAATATTCTAAGACAGCTACTGTCAGTGGTTCATTAAAATGTAAATTATCAAACAAAACGGTGCTATCACTATAAGCTTTAAAGTATCAACTAAGACTACTAAAATATAATGTATACATAAATTCAATTCCTTTCCTATTCTTATTCTGTTTCTTATAATGTTGCTTGAACATTCCCCCCACTCTTCATGCTGAGGTAACTGGTGATGTAACTCCCAGCAGATCTGTTTTGTGGCTCATTTCCTCACTAGAAAAATGAGATCAGAAGGAATAAGAGTAATATTCCACGTATGCAAAAATAATAGGTGTATTAATAAATTGTGATTTTACACCTCATTCCCTGTGATGGGAATTCCAGATACATAAATTGTAAAAGCAGGAAGATTCGTAAGGGAGCGACACACACTGCCTGATTCTTCACACTTAGTGACTATAAAAACTTGCTTCCAGGCCTGTAGCAAAAGGCAGTTCTAGGTGGTAAAAACAAATTGGATAAACGGGGATTTCATACTGGCTAGATTGATAAGCCTTATAAATAAAAGATACTACAGCCTTGCTTTCTTCTTATAAGAGAAAGAACACAATCCAGAAGTGGGCCGAATGCTTCTACAATAGACTTGCAGGATTACGCCTATTGTATATAACATATCTGTAATATAACCTATAAAACAGCTGTGGTTTGATTTGCTTGTATAAGTTATTAACGTACTTGTGATCCTTTTTTCCCTGGCCATACTCTCTTTTAGAAACACATAGAGGAACATTTAATCATGTATCTGCTCTGCCATTGCTGATGCTCTGCCCTTGCTTCTTTACAGAATGACATCTCGCTTTGTAGCTAAACGATACTGGAATGAAGAAAGCTAAGTTGAATATTTTTGTGACTAGGTAATAGAACAAAAATTTTAATACATCTTTAAAAATAAGCCATAGCATTTGCATTAGTCATCACAAGACCCTCCCCCATTATTAGACATTTTAAAATGCATTGCACAGAAGGGGAGTTTATCTAAGGGGGCCTGTAAAAGAAAGATAACCTCCTTATTTAGTCTAATTTTACTTGCATTCCCATTTGAATGGAGATGAATAATTTCTTCTTTATACCAATAAACTGATGGATCAGCAAGACACACACATGCATTAAAAAATGCACAGACCAAACTGCCTGCTTTCATACCTCATTGTTTACAGTGGTTTTAAACCAAGAGAAAAAGTTTCCAATACGTATAAAAAAAGTCAGAGTTCTTATTGTTGTTTCAGGTATATACCATGGTCAAAGTGGATTGCTTTATGTTATATTTGGGGGGAAGGTATTTGTTAAGAACCAAGCTGACTCTACACAAGTTAAAGTTTATGAAAATGATAGTATATTAAAAGGTTATTTGAGAGTGGCTAAAAACCCAGCAAATTAAGCAAAAGCTTTGTTATGTCAACTACAAAGCACTTAAAAGCTATAGATGCCTTTCTATAGGCTTGATCATGTGAGCAATCTCATAGGGATTCTTGTGTATTTATAAAATTTTTGAAGTACAACAAAATGGTGCTTTGTTGAAGTAGTTCATATCTACTTAAAACTGGATTTCTAAAACTGCAGGTGTGACTGATTTTGCCAAATAGAACTGTAGCTAAAATACAGATTTAAAAAAAAAAAAAAGGAAAGAGATAATGACTATGTGCAGTGCTAACACATGAAATGGTAAGATGAGGTTGGATTGCTGTGCAAACAGTCTCTCAGAGATTAGATAAAACCCAGAAGAAGAACAGAATACAAAGCAAGCATGCTGCAGATTCACAGACAGCTGGACATGTAAGTACAAAAAACCCAATCTGTAAATACAAATTGATTCCATCAGGTTTACTATACAGTACTTTAGTAGTAACAGACAGTTGAAAACAGCTTTCACTTAACAGCAAAATTAATTTTAGAGGGAAGAAAATGGTGAAGTCTCATCCTGGAGAACAGCAAGAGAGGTATCATATTAAGGAGCTAAAATTTTCTTTGGCATGGTAAAAGGGGAGAACTGAGTTTGCCAACGTATTTACATGAAGTTTCACCATCCTGTGGCCAGTGCAATGATGTTTTGCACAGTCTACTTCTTACATAAACTTTTTTTGTTGTTTTCTGGTATGCCTTCATATAAATGTTTTATTCATCATGTTGAATCTGTGTATACAACAAATAAGAATAAACACAAACTGTACACTGCAGACAAACTCTTTGCATATATGTATGTAAATTTAGTAATACAGACCAACGATTCTCTGATAGACACAACCTACTACATGCAGTTCATCCTTCCACCCTCTTCCCATGCAACAGATGAGACGACAAGAGACAAAATTAAAGGGAGGAAAGAAAGCACAAAGACCCCTTTTCTATGTTTAAACAGATTGTAGAAAAAACATTTTTTAGGACATCTATTCATTGGATTAAACACACATATGGATTTAGCCTGTAGAAACAAAACCAGAAAATAATTAAAAAAAAAAAAAATGCTCTATTTCCAGTATATACTAATTGCTTAAAAAACTAAATCTGGCCTGAATTATAGCGCGCGCCGCCCCCCCCCCCCCCCGCTCCCCGCAACTGGTTTGCAGATCATAATTACCCAGGATCAAAAGTTTAATGTTGAAAACAATACTTATGTAGCATCAGGCCATGAACCAGAACCTTCTTGCATGGCTCAGCCAGGTCTCCAGCCCTGTCTCTCCCCAGGCTCTTACACTGCCAGAGTAAAAAGACGGCTGGATGGAACATGAACACGTGTATTCTCTCTTCATGAGCTCTTATGAAATTCAGCTGAGAGAGAAAGAGGATGTAGCCTTCATCTTACTCAAAATATTATGAAGTGCTCCTCTTATAATTGTAGGAAAGCCTGGGGCCTCCTCTGGGACCCAGCAGGTAGTACAAAGTCAAGGCTGCTGCCTCCCATGGGGCCTCCAGATGCAGAGCAAACCCTCAGCTCACCACGTGAGTTGCTTTGGTTTGGTTTGGTTTTCTTTTCTCAGGGATGGTGCACAAATCCCACTGGACCAGATGGGATGAGAAGGGTGCACTGAAGTTTTTAATAAAGTGTTGTTTTTCCCCCACACACATATTTAGTGCTAGCAGGCAAGGGCACAGTCTAAGTCAATGTTTCTTTGCATTTTTATCACAGTTTTAGTGTAGGTTTGTATTTTTTTTCTCTACATGGACAGCGGGCTTCATGCTTAACTCATTCCCTCCCTAGAAAGACCCAACATCAAGTGTTAGCTTGCTGTTCTCATATTAAATATATAAACACGGAAGTCTGGCCTACAGGAAAAAAAAAAAAAAAGTTTATCTAGAATTTAGCAGCTTTACGGTAGCCTCCTCAAAGAGGGCACTAAATGTTGCTTATAAAAAGAGAACACATTTGAAAACTAGCACGAAGAGTTGGTTCTGACTGAATCAGTTGTTCAGCTGAGCAGACAGAGATTTTGAAATAACCAGCAGTCTCTGTTAAGGACTTCAGCACAAAGATGTGATAAAACAAATTGCCAGAAATACAATGCTAAAAAGGAATGGATGATTTCCTTTTTTTTTCCTTTTTTTTTTTTTTTGTCTTTAAATATCAAGGTAACATTGAGAGGCCAAGAGAGTGTTGCCGCACAGTCTTCCAGACTGAGGTACAGTTTGGTCCTTGTTGCCCTTCCCAAGAAACAAATATCTTCTTAAGTATACAGAGAGTACTCATATTTTTAGTCTTCTGAAAACCTGTGACTAAGTGCGCAACACTTCAGTGGCATCTCTGTGGCATTCTCTAAATCTTCCCTCCTCTCCCCCCAACATTGGTTTAATTGTTCACAAGTGACAAACTCAAAGTGTTGATCGTGTTTCTGGTAATATGATCCAAGGCTTCAATTTTATAATGTTTTTGATTTCTTCTAGGTTCATGTAGGAGAAAGTACAGTATACAGAGATCAAGGCAAGGCACCTTCAATCTAGCAATTTGGTGGTCATATTATCCTAGGAAGCTGGGTGGAGGTACGTACTGGGATATCAGTGACATACATAGGACCGGACTTTGCATGCTTAGCTAAAAATAAAAATAAAGTTTTGTAATATGTCCAGTTTTAAAACTTGTTTTTTTAAAACACCAGAAATATTAAACTATAATTTGTAACTACCCTTTGCATTGGTGCTGCAAAAAAGAACACAACAACATCCTTGCCCATGCTTTGCTAAGTAGGTGTGGGATTCAGCCAAAAATAACAATGGCATTAAGTTCAGTTCCTTAAAAACAGGAAAGGATAATATTTGAAATGGATTTAGGTAGCGCAATTCTGGTTAGTCTTACTTATTTTTTTTTTATTGGTGGTGGTTGTTTTTTCAAACAATGAAGATTTAGTAGATGAAAAATGAGCCTTAATTCAGGCCTACAAGGCCTACAAAATTCTTTGGACCCACTTTCCCAAAAACGAGTGGGTCTTGCTCGCTGGGCAAGGCAAATGTTACCATTACCAGTAAGCCTGTGATATGTATAAAACACACACACAAAAAGAAACTATAGGGGGATGCCAAACACTCGTTTCAGAAAACTTCCTGGTGGTTGTGTTTGACACTCTTCCCTCCACTATAATGCCAACCTCAGAAGCACAGTATCTGTTACTAAAGAGTATTCACATTTAATCAATATTGTAAGCCAGAGACGACAATCCTATTCTTTATAGACATAATTTGTAATAATAGATTTTTGAAGGCTTCCTTATTCCCTGATTGCTTTCAAAACTAAGCCACCGGCAACACTTAAGTTATAGAGAAACACAATCCCTGCCAAAGGTCACAGACAGTGGAGCGAGCAGCCTTATAAAAAAGGGAAGAAGAGAAATCCATAAATAGCACAGGTTTACAGCATCTAACTAGAAATTACTGGATTATTTGTGTGCTACAAAATAGAACTTAAACACATGGATTTTGCTGAAACTGGACTCAAAAAGGGATTATGGGCAATTGTCAGCAGGCAAGGTATCAAGTGTACTTGTGAAGTATGTCATTCACATGAAGTGTCACAGTCACAGAAAAGATATTAAAAAGGCATTCCAATATCTGGTAGGGCATTCCATGGTCTGAGTTTAGCTGGTTCATCCAGGTGTCTTCTTGTTGTGGGTGGAGCTACATGTTGAGATTTATCCGCTTGCAACAACTCAGTTCAGAAACAGCATCGGGCAAGTCTGTGACGTGCCGCAAGCTGATCCACAGACACTGCAGAGGGGAAGTCTGGCAAGGATAAATCGCTCAACTGTACTCGGGACTCAGTAAGTCACAACACCTGTGAGGATCTGGCTATGTCGTCTTACTCTTGTTAACTGGTTTGCCGCCATTCATTATTGCAGATGCACTTGTGCTTTTACTTGGAGTCACCCCAGCCTTTGGCACTGTTTCTCCAATATCATGCAAAGATGGTTCTCGATACATGGCAACTGCGGGGAGAAAAGAGAAGAGGAGAGGCATTTTTAAGAATGTATATCTCATTTAAGAGCTCACCTCAAATAGGATTAATTTTCTACAATAACTGATATTGTAATATAATCCACATTCCTCTTGCATGCGAAAGAAACAATTTACTTTGACAGACACCTGTTTTGCATAACTGATAGCTTTGCCTGACCCTCCAAATTTCTCACTTCTTCCGTATCTGACTTAAAAACACAGTAGGAAACTGTATGCTTGCTTGTTTAATGGAAACTATAGAGCCTTGGAAATTAAAAACTACTGTTCTGTCTTTGCATGAGACGACAGACACAAATATGTGTACGTATGTATATACACATCCCTTAAATAAATATTCTGCAAGTTTTTAGAAGTGAAATATGATGAGATAAGACAGATGGTATTTAACAAATGGGATCATACAATGCAGTTGTCTAGACTTAAGTGGGTTTTTCAGTCCTACATTGCGAGACTAGGCTTGGGGCCAGTTCTACAATTATTTGTACATCTGCCTCTCAAATCTGAGGAGCTCGGCCATGATCTCTTCAGGTGTGTACTGCAGAAATGTCCAGGACAGTGCTGCAGAGAGTACACAAAAGGTTTGGTGTTCTTTTCTTCCTCCTTTCAAAAAACATATGCAGTAGCCACCGATCTCCACTGAATGTAAAAGTGCAGAAAACTCCAAGTTAAACTATTAACTGAATTCTTAGAGGAATTAAAAGTTTGCTCCTGGGCTTCAGTCCACATCTAACCACTTTAAATCCTTTGAGGAAAATACATGTGTTCAATTACACAGTTCCAGCATTAAGCTGCCTTAATGATTAATGCTCTTGGATAATTCAATTTCATTTTCCATGTCACTGAATCAGGTAATATTTCCACTTATATCTAACTTCAGTAGCATTTATTTATATCAGAGCAACATTAAAAGAGATGTCAAAGCAGTCAAAGGAATTAATCATCACACTATGATTTTGGGGCTGGCTGTGTGCTGCCACAGAGAGCACAATCCCTTCATCCCTTGGCTAATTAGAGTAGGAGGCAGGAGCATCAAAGTAGTGACCTTGATCTTCAATGGTGTGAAGTTTCATAATAAATACGGAGGGCCCCATAGCATCATTAACTAATCAAATACTTGTTCTAATATTTCCAATGACATAATCTAAATCCTTTTTATGGCTTCTGAAAATCTGAAATTAAACGTCTTCTCTAGAGTACATAAGGCTGGTTATGATCTATGTCTTCAGACTGAGCCCCCATAACTGTGTTTAGGACACTTTGCTGATCAATTGAAAGAGCTTCATGAAATAACACCATGACCTACAAAAATATTAAGTTGAATAACATGAGATGGAACTGTAAAGTAAGGAATTATATAGCAGAGCTGTCATATTTGATGACTCTCCTGGGCAAAGTAAAGCAAATTATTTCTAAGCCTTGTCTAAGCTATTTTGATAGAGTCTGACCGTGCAAACAATAATGAACAAGTCACTTATTTCATAGTCTATATGAATTGATGTTGCTTTTTAAAATGCACTGGCTTTCCCTCCCTACAATTCTTATAATTTAATATAAAGGGATTGACATATAAAGCGTCAGTATTGTTGAGAGCTCATGAAAATACTGTGAGCTTTTGCAAGACATGGGAAGCACAAAGGCATCAACTTGAGTTCAAATGTAAAGTTAAAACATAAGATTATTTGGATTCTTGCCTTAGAATGAAACTCTAAAACATTTAACAAACTCATTCTTTAATCAAAAATGTTATGTTAAAATGTTAAAAGAAATAGAACAGCTAACTAAATAATTAGTCAGGCATGTGTTTTCAGATACTAAGTAATGAGATACTTTTCAGAATCACTAAGGAATACTATTATATGCGTAGCAATAATATCAATGAAATTTGGAGTGCCATCAGGGCAAGAAGCAAAAAGCAGCACAGGTTTATAAAGGCCTGCAGAATACATGGGATAACCCAAAAGTTCCAAGATATAAATGAATGTATTTTTCAGAGAAAGTGTGACATCATTTTAGTGTGAAAGGTTAGTATGACTTTTATTTGCTTCTGTCTCGGTTTTAAGGCCAACTTTCACAAGTTATGTGCATTACATCAACTGGCCAAGTAATACAGTATGATTTATTTTATATAGAGACCTTTGTGTTTTGCATTAGAAAGCTTTTACTTTGAAATGCTGACATTTCATCCATTCCCTTTATAACTCCCAATTATCCTACAATATCCTTTATTTCATTCTGCTTAATGAAAGGACTATTTTCTCACTGCAAGAGTCACAACAGCTTTTGTCCCTACCGAGAGAATATTTTAAAAACATCACAATGCACTTCCACAAAAGATTTCTTTTCTTGCAAAATGACCTCTTAATCCCTGGCAAAAATGTTTTTACAAATGCCCTTTCTAGCATCACTATGCCGAAGCACAAAACCACTCCATGAATCCTGGGGACTGTCATTTGGAATGGCCCCTGTGCAGGGCACATACATTCACATAGGGTATTTTAGAAACCATTCCCTCTTCTTCTTACGAGATTTATAGGAGGATCTGCCAGCAAGGGACTGAGCCTCACCTTCCAATGGCTTGGGTAGAAAATGAGCTGCTGGTTTTGTTTTCTTCACTCTGTTTCCTTTCATGACCTGCCCTTCTTTGTTCAGCCCCAAGAACCAGGCCCTCCCGGACTCCTGTTGTCTGTAGAGCATGGATGAGTAGATTACATAATAATTTTCAAAAACAGACTCCTTGAATTTGCACTCCGGTGTAAAAAGTTCCTGTGGGAGGAAAAGTAAATGTTAAAAGATATCTCTAAAGTGCAGCTTCTATTTTGTTAACTCACAAATACCTCTTTATAAGTTTAATATATGACTTATAATAAGGTTCTGCTTTGAGACCAGGAGATCTGTCTTCCTCTAGATGACTTCCAGGTGAAATTATTTCACCTCCCGTGGATGCCTCTGTTTTATCATCTGTGCAACGGGGATAGTGTATTTTCAAAGTACAGAGGAAGCGACAGAGCTATAAAAACACTATTTAAAATACAGGAATAATTATTATTGTGCTTATTTTTCTGATAGGATATTCTTGTAAAGAATAAGAAAGTCTACGCTAAAAGAGCATCAATGAGAGTTAATGAGTTGCTCAGTTTTACCATACTAAATGTAACACACTCCCTCCTATGTTTTATAACAACTAATACTTGATGCTTAAAAATTGCTGCAGCTGACATAGTAAAACATATATATTTTCCTAGAGCACACACAGCCTGAAACACCCCAGGAAAACACAATTTTGATGTACAAGTTTATGTACAAAGAAATGTAATTCCTATTGACATCCTTGGTGTTCATCCCAATACTGGTAATGCTTCCAGAAGTCACATTCAGTAACAGAGCAGTTGTCCTAAACTCTTACTAAGGTTAACCTCAGCACAAAGTTCTGGAGCCCAGTAGCCAATTTTTTTATTATTTTTTTTTAATAACACAATTAACAGTAACAAAATAAACAGTATGAACATATATTGAGACAGAGTTTACCAAAATCCTTTAAAAAAAAAATAGCAAGTTAGCAAGCAAATAAAATCACATTTCAAATATAATGAGAAAGTAGGATTCTGTGTGAATCTGATTTTCAGTCTTTGAACCCATCTGCTGAAACCTGTGGAAGATAGTCCCCCCATAAAAGGAGGAGTTAGATGTGGGAAGGGAGGAGGTGGCTTGCTCAGCTTTCAGAGCACAAAGTTCTCAGCCCTGAATCCTTTTCTCATATTTATATTTTTTTCAGTTGTCTTTCCCAAGAAGTAAAAATCTGGAAATGTCATATATTTTTACTTCTCCATTCATAGTGTTTTCCTTTTTCTTTTTTTTTTCTCCATTTCCTTTTGCTCCTGGCCCCATGCAGTACTGAATTAACACTCAGCAGGTAGTGTGTTTTCAGGGTCTCTATGCCATCCCCAGCTGCCTATATACTGTAAGAACTTCACAGCTGTTTCTGTCACAGATTTCCTTTCTGGAAATCAAAGTCCTTAGAGACACAGTTCCCCATACCAGAAAGCACAGATGAAGGGCTTTTCTCAATCTGCACTAAATGTCACTTAGTGCACAACCAAGTTCTCCCCGTGTTTTGGGGTACACAGTATTTGTATTGTCATGGCTTAAGTTACCACCTGTAAACAAAGCTGCCTGACGGATACCAGGCATACTATTTGCTTTTTCAATTATGGAGCAACTTTTAACCTCAAATAAAAAGAATCAGTGTATTTAATCCAGTAACAGATGAAAAGCAGTTACTGCAGCAGCTGGGAAATAATTTGCGAACCTGTCCTAAAATAGGTTGCTTTGTCTGTTTGAGCAAGTACACTTGAGTGTCTACAGGTCCCACTCATTTACAGAATGCAAAAAAATATTCTCTGATGTATGCAATGGCCATCTTTTTGCACTACCACTTCTTTACCACCTATGTGCACAGCTGTATTTACTATATACACCTGCAGAAACGCAAATACAGTCTGTACTAGAGGCACTGACAGCTAATGACAAGAAATACCTTAGCTGCACCTTCTCCTTGGCCACGGGGCTTTTTCTCTCTCTGTTCCAAGACTTTAAGACATCTGTTGTTTGTGTTACTCTCCTTTCTCCTCCACTGATTTCAAATCACAGTAGGGCTCAAGGAGACTCAAAATAAAACCAGAAGGCAGGGTGGCGTGCTAGAGGGAGTGCCTGTTGAAGCCTAGCACAGGCATTTACATGCGAGTCATGTTCCTCCGCTGTTGAAACAGCAGATGCTAATCAGGAAATGCCGACACAGCTCTCCTTATTACCTGCTTCACTGCAAATGCTACCCCCTGTGTTCCCCACTAAGTTTTACTTCCTTGTAAAGCTCAATTACCATAAACACTACTTCTTAGCCAATATTCACTTTTTTTTTTTGCTATAAACAAAAGCTGTTTGTCATTCCATGCTCCTCCGTACTAGAGATGGTTGGCTGCCTGTAAATGCTATTTGTGTGTTTTCCCAAACAATATCCATTAGGATACTGAAACGAGATTCCTTCAAATCATATCCCTCATCTGAATCAAAGCTGGCTCTTTCCTCTCTCATTTCTTTGGCACGTACAGTAGTGTTTCTGACAGCGCAGAGCATATGAAGCAGTAGGTATTTACTTTACCGAGTCAAAAAAAAAATGGATTATGTCAACACAATAACTTGGCTGCTCCTGGATGCAGACAGATAGACTGGACAAACTGGCATCATTACTATTTCTTAGTTATGAAAAGCATAGTAATAGTCTGCTAATTTTTTTGGCATACAAGGAAGAGCCAAACCTGAATACTGTATTCTGCCCAAAAGCACTGCAGCTATCCTACTCCAGATGTCTGGGTAGTGTAACAGCTTTGGATGCGGTTTGCTTTCTTCCAGTATATTAAGATGCAATTCTGCCTGGGATAAACTCTCAGTCAAAAGGTCACTTAAATAAATGTTACTGTAAAGCAGGTTAATAGTTCCACCGATGCAGGGAGTATTCATGAATGAAAATTAGGCACCTGACGATGACTATGCTGAACTGCAGTCACCAGTTCCTCTGAGGAAAGAATTACTCAGAAATTGGCACCTTCCCTGGGGCTCAGGTGGAAACGGAATATTTCTAAGTAAGTTAAGAGTGACGTCTAAAGCCTTGCCTCAGACACCATCTCGGCCAGCTGAAAAGCTGTAAGCACCTATATTTTCTCCAGTAAAGCAGACATAACACCTGAAATGCTGTTTCTGCGTGTACCTAGGACAAATCTAGATCTGTATACCTAAAACTCAACCCAGTAAGAACTCTCAGAAAATGACTGATGTGCTAACACCACTGACTTTAAAAAAATCGTCTACAGACTTTATTCAAATCCATTGCTGGAGGGAAAGGCATTACAATGACATTTTGTAAGAGAAACTCAATGGTGAAGGCACTCCCCTAGGCTACCTGCCTATCTGTACCCAACCTGAAGGAATCCAAATCTGCATCAGGCTGACATGAATCATTGCGTTCTTCCCTGCAAGAATGACTTTTTGGGTTTTGATCCCAGGACATTTTGTATTAGGAAGTGAATGAATAAATTGCAAAACCAGACATGACTTGCAAACAAGAACTTGTGTTCAGGATTTCTCTTCCAAGGTCAGTGCCCAGATTTAACCCGTAGTCTTATATAAAAGGTGGTTTTCTCTTGTCAAAGCAACATTTTAAAAATAAAGTATACACCAGCTGCCAATTTCCAAAACCCCAGGAGTGGGTTTTGGCTGTAAACTGCAATCTGATCCAGCTTCCCGGGTCCTAAAGAAATGAAGGATGTATTAAATTGCACCTTGCTGAGAAGAATTTTCTCTTGGATATTTTTGCCAGCTTCCCATCAAGCTTTTGCTTGATGTGAGTCCTATTTGGAGATATTTTCTTTCTCCTGGTTGTTCTAGCATTAATAAGTATCACAACACACAGGTTGTGGGTTCAACCTCTTAGAATCAAAAAGTTCTGTCACTGGGGAGTTCGTAGTTTTGGGGTTCCCACCAGTGTCGCCAAAACTCAACATTGTAGTATTACATCATAACAGGGGAGCCCTAGCTCATGGAGTCATGTGGCGACGTCAGAATCTACTTTCATTTAAGAACAAAACACAAATGAAGCAAAGAAGAAAGAGCCATTATCCACTTCTCAAACTTAGCAGTGCCTGAACGAAGGAGCTCAGGTTACTTGTGTTGTCAACATGGAGATATAAGGATTGTTGGAAAGCAATTCAGATGACAACGGAGATGAATTCCCTACTAAGTAATGTCTTTCTGTCAATCAGAAGCTGAAGCCTGACATGATGAAACGTGGCCTCCATGCTAATCAAGGATATGGTACAGTAGCACATAGCTACAGTTCAAAATCAAGGTACAGCAAACTTTACTGTGCCACAAGTCATTGAGTAAGTGAAAATATTTGAATGAGTTATCAGTGTAATTTCCGATTGTTGGGTTTTCACAATTTAATCTGTTCAATTTAGCTAGCTTTAATGAAGTTTCGCATATCTGTTTGTACCCCTGGTCTTTCACTTAAAATAATCCCCACAAAGCATGGAGTTTTTCTACTAAGGCTCTCAGAAAGAAGAAATAATTATGCAGCTATGGACAAGACACCTACACTGCGAACCACAGAGTTGCAAAGTAAAAACTAGCATGACAACACAGCTAGCCATATAGCTTCTAGATACTGTTTAAAAGTTACATGAATATTTGCAATTTTAAACTATATCACTCTTCCAGTAAGTCAATCAATAACAAACTCTCAGGGCTGAACAAAAAGTGACCTTCCACTGCATACCATGAGGGACAGCGTAAGACCACGGATCTACCACAGTCATCAAAACAGGCAGTTCCACGGACAAGGGCTTCCACAATAGTTTCCTACCTTCTACTCCTGAACTTTCAAGCCTCTTTAAATTTGTGTTTTATTCTGACATATAGGAAAGGAGGGTAGCGTTCTAGTCACAGCACACAGAAGTGATATAGCTAGCAGTCAGCTGCTTGAATTGTAGCCAGCAGCAAATAAGGAGGCAGTGAATTCCCCTGGAGATGGGCACAACGGGACTCGTTCATCACACCAGGCAGCAAAAGCGCAGCTGCAGGCTGAACTTCTCCTTGGTGCCAAGCAGAAGACAAAACCGCAAGACAAACTCAAAGAGATATTGCCAGGTGAGGAACAGTCAGTCTAATCAAGCACTGTAAAAAAAAACCCTGATAATATTCATTATTTGCACTTAGAAGTCCAGGTCATGGAACAGGATCTCAGTCCTTTGGAAGTACAGACCAAGTGGAGTCTGCCTGATGTGAACACCTTCAATTCAAATAGCGATTGATACAGGGAAAAAAAAAAAAACAAATGCAAAACATCCAAGCAATGATATCAGCATGCTAGTAGCTGGTTATCAAACATTTTTTGTACGAATGATGAGAAAGGATTTTTAAGGAGAGACTGGAGAAAGGACAACATTAGCTCTGTGGAGGTTTATGGGAGACTTCTGTGCAGTGAGAAAAGCAGCACGGAGTCAGCACAAAGGTATTTTGGGGGTTAGAGGCTAGAGACCCAGGAATCAAAAGAAGGAAGTGACATTTTAATAGTGGATAGAAAGGTTGAAAATGACTCATGAAGAAAGGCATTAAAACTGAAGAAAAGCAGTCTGTGTTTAATGAGAAGGCACTCAAAAGAGAAGAGAAATACAGTTAATGAAGCTGGGAAATGAACTTTGCGGCAGACTTCTGAACTGAGACCATGGGGGTGGCACTGTATTTCTCAGTGCAGGAGGGGAGGAGGCTGGAGTAATTGAGGTGTGAAATGATGAGATCCCAGAAAACAGCTGCAGTGCTGTAGAAGGGCAACGGGCCGTATCATAGACATATTTATGCAGCAAGACCTGTAAGATCTGGAGGCCTCTCCTGCACGTGAGAACTGGAAAATATCTAAATTGGTATTTCTCTGACTTGCTGCACGTTGAATTAGGTGAGTTAGACTACCTTCTTACAGTATACCTATTTGACAAATGCTGGTGTAAGAGAATAAGAGAGTGTTACATGCGAGTTCCCATGCGTAGCACCAAATTTTTTCCAACTCTTAAGCTGGCCCAAAGGCTACAGTTCAGAATGATCTTGTTCAAGAGTTCCTCTTCAAATGGCAGAAACCCCAGCAACACATGGTTAGATACTGCATGGATTAAAGAGAAATGGGTTTTACGTTCCTAGTATGTTCAGAAGACATTTAGCTGATCTAAGCCTAAAAGCCCCCTAACAGAAACATAATTTTTAAACATAAAAAAAAAACCTAGCAAATTTGGCAGAATTTTCTATGTGCAAACTAGCCAAGTAAGATATCGAGGAACAGGAGGCTTTAGCTGTCATATTAATAATCTTGCAGTGACTTTACTAACAAAACTTCAAAACAAAAAGCAGTAATATCTGAACCTGTCAATCCTACAGATGCCCTATGAAAGCAAAAAACACTCAGAAGTCTGTTCACATACTTTCCACAGTCTTCTGACAGAAAATTTCCGTAAAAGACTACAACAGTCAAAGAACACCATTATTGGCTCTTCAGAGCTGGTGTCGTTTCTGTTCTTTGAAGATTCCTAAGCATGCAGACTTTAAAAAAATATTTTTTTTAAAAAAAAATAGGACTTAATATCATGCAGGTAAAACTAGGGATGATTCTTGCTTGTTAAAGAATCACTGAGAGTGCAGTAAGGATGTCAGTGTGTAGAAGCAAAACTTTCAGCTATAATTTTTCTCTCATTTTTTACTTTTTAAAAGACCCAAAGATGCGAATATCACTGCTTGTAAAGAAACAAAACACAACTTGTTTGACTAAACTTAGGCAAAAGTAAATGTAAATCAATGCTATTGCAAATATTAGCACTTACTTAACTGCGATTCTAATTAGCAGGGATATGATTGGTAATATTAATAATGTAGTGATTCTTTTATTCATGTACATTCATGAGCACCCAAAATAAGGTCATGAATAAAACACACATAGCATACATAAAGACAAACTAAAAAAAAATTGCTCAGACAGATTTCTGTGTGTTTAAGATGGTATTGATTGCAGACTGAATTTGGCTTCTTTTTCTGGCCAGATTGAAACAGAACATAAAACAGCTTGGATTACAAAAACTTCCTTGTTTCGTAACAGAAAGGTTGCTTTGCTTACAACTAGCAGCTTTGGTCATATTAAACTATTATTTATTAAAGGCAATAATATTTTGTATGAAAGGCACAGCATATACTCATCACTTCCATAAATTTACCATTTGCAAGACTAAACAATGATGTCAGATAAAAGCATATTTTAAATATTAGTTTTAAGAATGATCCCAAATTACTGCTTATATACACTAGCCATGGGAAGTTTTATATATGTCTCTCCCCTTCCATGTAGAAGTTAGTATTATATTGCAAGCAGTGCTCAGGTATTTAGGTTCTTTTGATGGTTATGTACAATTCAGAGTCATCAACTCAGTGGGACATAGCTGAAACAGAAAAAAATTTCTTTGATATAAGCATTTCTGATATATGTTATTTAAGGTTGTACAGTTCTACTCCAAAAGGGAACTAATGTTTTTGAAATGAAGCCCATCATGCAGATATGAATCATGACCGTCACATTAGGAGTGAGCGAATCAAGGTTGTTTAAATTCAAAAGAAGGTTTGGGGGAGCAGCCTGGAAAAGGTTACTGATTTTTTACTGATCTTTATGGCATTTATGTGCCAAAGCTAGAATACTTCACCTGAACATCCGAAAAAAAGAAATATTAACGATAAGCCAAATTTGTAACTACAGGTTTAGAACAGGCTGCAGCCCATTGATAGCCATCATATGATATAGCATATGGTCAAGTATAATATCCTCCTTCATCCCCACAGACATATAACGGAGGGTGAAGTCATTTTTCTGCTTCAGTCCCACTCTGAACTTTCACAGAAACGTGTGTTTTTTGGCTTGAGTACATCCTTGGCTTTAAAGGAAATGCAGCCAGAATCCTTGTACCAGTGAAATGAGATATTCTTTCTCCAAGAGCACAATCTCCTTCCCACCTAATCCTCAGCACCTACCTTCCCTTAAGATTTAAATTTGCAGTAAAAATCTGCTTTAAGGCTTCAGCTTAAACAACTAAAACTCCTTGCTGTATCAACTCAAAAAGGCATCTTTTATCTTGCGTACAGCATCTGTGATTAAAGAAATACAGTATCAAATAAGAAAGGCACACACCCCAAGGAATGACTAAGAGAAATTGTGTGTGTTGGAGGGAATATTTTCTTCCCCTACTATTATGGGACGGTTTGGAGAAGAACGTGAGTAAACCAGCCTATCTTTCCTGGTCTCTTCTACTCAGAACAGCCATAATTCATCAGTTTGTAGACAGCACCAGGTTCTCAGCTAGAAAAGGTCAGTGCCAAGGGAAAAATGGGACAGCACTAAATTAAGAGACTGAAAGGAAGGATTTAACAACATAGCTGTTGAAACAAGCCACAATGGGCTGGGGAAGAAATTCTCATCCAGTCGCCCGTCAATCCACCGTTCTGTCCCTGGATGAATAATGCAGGAGGAATACAGAGTATGCTCAGATATAGACCAAACCTTTCCAAATGACAGTGGAATTTTTTGACACAATTTTATCCAGACACCTACAGTCATTACTAATGCCTGAAATCATATAAACTATGAAGAAAAGAAGCAAAACAGTTATTGAAATGACCCAGTACCCAAAAAGAACCAAGGAAAATTATTTTTTCTTACCATTTACCACTAATGAAATCTCTGCTCCTCTGCAATACACTGAAATGTTGGATAAAGAAAACTGATTCCAGTTTTTGCCACTGCATGCCACTACATTAGCATTAATTAGCTACTATTGTGCAGTGTCAGATGGGACAGTATATTTTCATATATATGCTGTTGTATTTGCAGATCTCCCTGAGTATGATAGTATGACATATCCATAACTATCTACAAATGCAAAAGTAAACACAAATAGATGCAAATTCAGAGGTATTTTGTAAGGTATACTTTAGACTCTTTCAGTTCTACGTGTTCCTTCCAAAAGATGTGTGAATTTATGAAAGTTTTAAATGGGTGTCATTTACAAGCTGAGAAGCTAGAAAAAGCTGCAAGAACACTCAAGTTATAAGAAGTGGCCTACTTCAGTGTACTCTTTTTAATTTCCTTTTTCTTTACAGTTATAAGCTTTTCTGCTTGCAGCCTTTCTTTATGACCTCTCAGTGCATGAATTATACCTCCTAAAGAATCAACTATTATAAAAGGTAGGGGCTGTAATGAATAAAAGTCAGTTAGGGTAGGTCAATTATATGAACCTCTCGCTAATGTCTCTTTGTCATCCTATTGCTGTTTTACGCTGGATGTTCATAAGAAGAACATGAGAGGTAAGCCCAGAGGAACCTCAGTCTGGGGAGACTAATGCAAGGCAAAACCATTCTGTCATGAAAACAACCAATTCTCTGAGAAAATGCATTAGCTACGTCTTCTTTTAGGTTTGTGACTCAAATAAGCTGCAGTTGACCACTGAAGGCTGGGAAGCAAAGGGAACAGAGACCACTTTCAGATATTTTTTACTTAGCTCTTGTTATACAGCAAATGCATGGAGAAAACCAGCAATTCTTTGCTTTTTTCACTGTGCATCTTCTTGCCCAGCTTTGTCCTTCAGCCATGGAAGCACCACCGTAAGTATTCAACAGGTTTTCCCCATTCCCTTCCAAAGTGGCTTTCACATATGAAGACAAAGGGCCCTAAATCCATTCTCTGTTCTGCTTCCTCCTGTCCTTTTCCAATGAGAAGGCAGAAAATGATGGACATCAAATCTTAAAGATGGCAAAAACTTGACAGGCTGACAGGCTCTTAAATATTCTGTACTGTTTCCTGTTGTGCATTTTCATTCTTCCATAGAGATGGATGTCTACAGCACTGTTTCACTTAAACATAAAAAGTCAATGCACATACAATGGGACACCCTATGGAGTGCTGCCCACCACATAATGTCTGTCCAAAAAAGGTAACACAAGAGCAAAGTTGCCTGTCCTGAAATTTTTCTATTCATGAATTTAAACAAAAATCCTAAATTTCTTGCTAATATTTTGAAATGCAAATACAGAAAATATTTATATATATCTTTCTCACGGATGCAGTAATTTTAACTTACAAGTCTCTTTGCACTTAATATATTTCAGTTCATCCAGTGATCTAAAAATATTTTTCTGCTATTATTTAATTTTCACCACATCTGCTATTTCAAGTATCCATTATCAGAAGAGCCTTAAAGTATAGAGATTCACACCCAAACATTCAAAAGCCGAATAGTGAATCAATACCAAAGACAAAAGAAAGTCCATTCTGTCTCCTGTTTTAACTAAACAATTAATGGGAAATAAAATGTCAGCCACTAAATGGTATTTTTGGAATGGCATCACACTGTTAACCAGTCGGAAGTGGTGAAAGGAAACAAGTTAGACACTTTTGTGTATATCATTATATGTTAAAAAAGCAGAAACTTAATGTATCTCATCAAACAGGAGATAATTACATGCAACTCCAAACACACACTCAGCAATGATGCTTCTTGTTGTTATGGAGGGGTAAAAGCAGGATGATTATAGATACATCCTGATGCTCGGATAAAATTCCTCTTTTAGCAACAAGCTTATAAAGGTTCATTATGAAAAATGTGAATAAATAGGTGTCTGGAAAACCCCAAAAAGCTATAAAAATCAGAGCGGTAGCAAAGGATTAGGGCTTTTCATTTGCCTAAGTGTTACAATATGCATTGCAGAACTGAAAAAAATGCTTGGAGATAGTTTTACCAAATAGCATTCATAACAATAATAAACAAGATTTTTATCCATAGCTGCTGGCAACTGAGGGATAATCAATGCCACTACTTGCTCAAGGTGTTAGAAATCTGACGATTTCCCATAAAATCAGTTAGCCCCTTGGTCTCAAGCCTCTACCTAACTCATTGTCTATTATAGCATATTCCTGTATCTGTCCTGTGGAAAGTCAAAGCTTAATATTGCATGGATAACAACATATTGATCCCAGAGCAGCTTCAGTCTATTCATGAACAATCCTGATGAATAATGAGATATAGATCCAACTTTTAACCCTTCGAATATGCACCTGAGAAACGCAGACTGCAAAAGAAAAAAAATATCACTTTTGGGGGTTTTTTTTGGCATCTACAGTACTCTAATGGGAGGACTAACTTCTCTATATCCTATTGCTTTCCAGCAGAATTCATCGTACCATACCACACGCACAACAGTTTTTGCAAAGAGGCTCAGCTGTTGTGAATAAATTTCAAAGAAAGCAATGAAGTTTTACTCAAGATCACAGTTGCTTTAACTGCTGCTTGGAAGTAAATTTACCTCACCTAAGTTCCTGAGAAATGGAGGACCTTCCTTTGCGAACACGGCATTAAAAATTCATTGTCTATTGACTTGAGTGGCTAATTGCAAAGATAAACTGAGCTAGAAACATATATTACTATTGAACTGTGTATAAAAATGATTGGAACCATAGGATCAGGGTCAAAACTACAGCCTACTCAAAAAAGTAAGTTGATCTGTAACCCACCTTTGACTGGCAAAGAAAACACACATTAAGGTCTTCCCTACTACATCATCTGTAAGAAGCAGGAGCAAACTGATGAATACAAAGCAAAGACTGTTCTAAAGTCTTACAAACAGCCTATTGATTTCTAAAGAAAAAAACACGTAGGTGAAAATATCAGGTATTTTGATTTCCAAGGCCACTGGAAACACAGTTCTTCACTGGTTCACCAAAGCTGTTTTTGATATCTTTCCTTCACAAGCCATACAGCACAGAAATGCTGAGCTACCAGGGATAATTCAGAAAGGCTGGAAACAGGCTGAACTTCAGCCAGTGACTTGATTACCCCCAGCTGATGCCTGGTGATACCTCTGAAGTTACCTTGGTCTCAGTTGCCTTTTCAGAGGCGACTACTTCGCCTGTGGGTTATGAGCACTAATTTAGTCACTGGCAGTGACTAAGTCACACTTAGTCCCTGGCTCTGTAGACCCCAGTGGTCCTTGATAACTCACATAACTTTCTTCTTACATCTTTTGTCATTGTTTATAATTTATCTGAAGAGCTTCGGGGTTGTTTCCTGTATTAAAACTCATGTTTTCTCCTTAGCCATGATGGTGAGCCTATGCTCAAGACTGTGCCTATGCTGAGGCATTATTTCTTGTGGCCCAAACGTCCTCCTCACTCTTTGTGTCCACATGCTGGCTCCAGCTCTGGCCAGGGGCTTTTCCGCAAGCAGGGAAATTCAGACAAGAGGACGCAGGCATTCACTTAAGCTCACATCCTCTCACCCTACAAACTCAATTCTAAACTTCAGTGTTGTGGCCAAAGGCAATGGAGATATACCCCTAGATTACCCGCCCACTGACAAAGTTCACCAAAATTTCTATACTTGGTTTTCAGATGACATCGCTTTCTGTCATTCCTCCCCACTGGTTATATTATATTTTTTTTTGTTAACATATATTTACTGGCTGTCTTGTTTTCTGTACATGCCCAGGTCTCACAGACATTAAGAAAACCCACCAAAGCAAAATAACCCCCGTCCCAAATAACAGAATCAAAAAAGTTCTATCAAGTTTGTTATTTTAAGAGAATCTTGGAGTGGAAAAAAAGAAAAAAATCTCAGCAAGGAAAAGGAAAAGGTGTCCTACCACTAGATCATGCCTTAATTCCTCCAGAGCAAAGCTCCTTGTAATTACTTTTCTTTGATGACCAAACTAATTGCTTGACTGCTGTCAACTGGCAAGTACTGTCACTGGCTATGCTTGTGTAAGATTGTGCCTCCTTGCTTACAAGATTGTGGGATTTTTTTGCATTTGTTGATTTCTGTTCCATTTTTCTTGTCCGTTTCCTTCAAGTCTTTCAAGAACTTTTTGTACTGTATTTTCTCTTTCATTCTCCCACAATAATCAAACCATGAGCATAGTCAAAATGTTGCTACAGGCCACATGAACTCCTTTTTCCTAAGAATGTCACAATGCTTGTATGCCTGTTTCCATGCCCACATACACTGAGGAATATATCTGTTTACCTTGACCTTAAACTGACATCAAATAGGGCAAAGATTCAACTTCCTGATTATACTTTTATCCTTTGAGCTATAAGCACACAGCTCTTTTATCCTCAGCTTTATCTGGTTTTCCAGTTTCTCCCACTGTGCCCCAAAGGCATTGCATGGCATGCATTTGTAAAATATATCAAAACTGCATATAGGTTTTGATGTTATTCCTATTGAATTAGTTCAGTAAGTTCTTACAAGGAAATATACAGATAAAGCCCCTATGTTTGGACTTAAATTTCTGTTCCATTTATTTACATTTCTTTTAGCTTCCACCTTTCACATTGATTCAGACAGATACAAGCAGTCCCATGTAAGCCTGTGTTTAAGAGTCTATTTTTCAATACTTTGGTCATCATAACTGAATTTGTTCCTCATGCTTGTGTAAATACAGAAATAGATATGGATGTGTTCTTTTTTCCTTGAAAATTCCCTGTGCTGCTACATTTGTACAGTCAACAGGTGATTTTTTTTCTTGCTGCTCATAATTCTTTACAAAACGTGATTTTCAACTATATCCTCATCAAAAGGAAAGTTAAAACAAGCAGACTTGAAACAGGCAGCCAGGAAAGGAGACATCAGATTTGTTGGATTTTTTTTTCCTTTTTTTTCTCTTTTTTTCACAAAAGCATTTGCATCTGTTTAGAGGGGGCAGGGGGTGAAAGATAAAAACTATGCCTATGATTTACAAATATGTTTCACCATATGGAAAGAAAGGTGGACCAGAGAAAAGGCGACTTATTTTTCCTGTTCTGCAGTATTTTTTAATTTCTTTTCATCAGAGCTGTCATTTGCAGAAAATATGACAACACACAATGTCATTCAATGCGTACATTCAATACCTAAATAAAATAACATACAGGATCTTGGGAATGAAGGAATCAATTGTGTATATCTGTATAATAAAAAATATATTTCTTCCATATGGAACCAGAATATATTAAATATTGCAGTAGCCTTTAACTTGGAGGTTTAGATACACAAGCTCCACTGAAGAGGCAAGCAAATAGGAATTTTTTGACTGGGACTGAAGCAGTTGGCCAGACTCATAGAAAAGAATCATAGAATGGTGTAGGTTGGAAGGCACCTTGAAGATCACCAAGTCCCACCCCCCCTGCCATAGGCAGGAACACCTCCCACTAGACCAGGTTGCTCAAAGCCCCATCCAACCTGGCCTTGAACACCTCCAGCGATGGGGCCTCCACAGCTTCACAGGGCAACCTGTTCCAGTGTCTCCCCAGAACAACCTGAGAGTAAAGAATTTCTTCCTAATATCTAATCTAAATCTACCCTCTTTCAGTTTAAAACCGTTACCCCTTGTCCTATTGCCACAATCCCTGGTAAAGTGTCCCTCCGACTCAACGAATGTCAGGTCTGATCTCACCTGTGCTAACTCACCGTGGCCCAGAGGGACTGCCAGACTACCGCACCTCTAACCATGCCCTCTGCTGCACTGCCACACTCCTAATAACAAGGAGCAAGCCTGCAAAAGTGGCTATTTCCGCAGTGGAATAACGTGTAAACAACAAACACTCTTTCTGTGTCCATGATCTCCAAGTGCCAAAGTAAGGACAGAACACAGACAGAGTTTAAAATGCACAAAAACAATGATTTGTGGAAGAACAAATGAAAGACTGGACAAAGAAAGGGAGCTTTGACTGCAATAAATGGAAAATTTTTCTAAACTATTTCCTGTGTGATGCTGCCTTGTTTTATTTCTTCTTTTTTTCTCTTTTTAATTTTTTTTTAAGAGAAATTTAGCTGTGAGTTTTAACCTGTCATCAGTGGTATTTCCTCAGGACTTTGTTCAGGCCACTTCCATTTCTTTGCAAGGATTTTTTATAGCTGGAAAAAAAATCATTGATTTTAGGGACTATTACCTATTTTTCTGTCCAAATATCAGATTTCTATAATGGGTTGGGTATAGAGATGTGGGAAAATAACAGTAAGGAGACTGAGTCTGCTCATAGAGGGTTGGAGCTTCTATATTTCATGCATCAAAATTGAGATTGCAGAGGCATTATAGGAGAAACCAAACAACAGAACACGCAGTTGAGAGTATAAAACTTAAAGCAGATGACAGCCCTTCTGTCTCTCCAGTTTGCCTGTCAGGTCTTTTTAACTGTTTGTAGTTTTGGCCTAACTAAAAGCAAAGAAACAAGCAAAAAAAAGTGAAAACATCTACCTATTTTGGAAATGCGAGTAACTTTCTACTACATAATTTACAATATTTTAGTACAGATATATCACTTGGCTAATCCAGGGTTAATTCTGACTGAAGGTCTCAAACAGGTGGATAAAAAGACAATTTTTATATGTCCTTGTTAACTAGTTAATGATCATCTGTCAGAACTATTAGTGCTTTAAACAACATGACAGCAGCCATTGTGTTGTGGGGTTCGTTTCAATCAATCACATATGCTCTTAAGATTCAGTAAAAAATAACCATTTATGTTTAAATCCACATTTGAAAAGAGCTTGGTTTGGGGCGCAGTTTGTTTGGATTCCTGACAACGTAACAACTCTTTGGCATTTAAGACACGGCCATCTTTACCGATACATCACCTTACAGATTTGGTATTTCGCATTCCGAGCTGCCAGTGGGAAGCACCAAGGTATCTGGGAAATCTCAGGGTACAGAGCAGGTAGTTTGGCTACCAGTAACAGGCTGCAAAGTTCCTCATGATACTGCTGGGAGAAAGAAGAAACACCCTTCTGCAGGTCGTGCACTGATAACGATGCTCTGTCAGCAATGACATGGGGAGTGCTGCTGCTGGGAGCTGCCCCTGCATCTGTGTGTGCAGCTGCGCCACTTCGGCTGCTTCTGGAAAACCATCAGCTTGGGAATTGAATTCTCCCACGGAAAAAAAAGCAGCAATTAAAGCCATGGTGCCAGCAAATATAAAATAGGAGGTATTGGATATACCTCCCTATGCCGGTCACTAATTTGAGAGAAAAGCTTTAATTATCTTATCTCCTCGCATGAGATCAATAGTTAGAAAACAGGGAGCCACCAGGAGTTGTGTTCGCAGTGTCTGCTGAGGTGCTCAGTCCCCAGCAGTCTGAAGAATTACAGTGTGCATGATTTACATCAATAACAAAATTGGTATTTCACAAAAAGACGAACAGAAACCCTTTTTTCTTCCTTTTAATTTCTGTCAAGCTTTATATCTTCAAAGGTCTGTACTAGTAATTCCACCCACCGCTGCCAGTAAATAGGCCGGAAAAAGCCTTTGGAGTCCATATCATACCTAGGAAAACCTGGGAAATTGAGATTAAAGCAAACATTCTCAAAGGCGTTCTCTTATTGAGATTATCGTGTTAGCAGCGATATCTGCAAGCGAGGCGTTCCGCTGTGCACTGCTGGGCAGTCCCTGCCCCACTTGCAGCAGCCTCACCACTTCTGAACATCAGACCAGGAGTTTAGATGCCCAAAATATACAACTAAGCAAATCTACTCAAAAATGATCTTCCCCAAACTTTCAAAATCAGTCCCATTTTTCAAGCCAGCTAAAATGCACTGCTTCCCAATGTTTTCCAGCCGTATGATTCTATGATTCTATGAAAACAAGCATGGCCAGCAGGTCAACAGAGGTGATTCAGCCCCTCTACTCCGCTCTGGTGAGACCCTACCTTGAGTACTGCATCCAGCTCCAGAGCCCTCAGCACAGGAAAGACATGGACCTGCTGGAGCAGGTCCAAAGGAGGGCCACAAAAATGGCTGGAGGGGTGGAGCACCTCTCCTGTGAGGACAGGCTGAGAGAGTTGGGGTTGTTCAGCCTGGAGCAGAGAAGGCTCCAGGGAGACCTTATAGCAGCCTTCCAGTACTTAAAGGGGGCCTACATGAAAGATGGGGACAAACTTTTTAGCAGGGCCTGTTGTGATAGGACAAGGGGTAATGGTTTTAAACTAAAAGAGGGTAGATTCAGACTAGATAGAAGGAAGACGCTTACAATGAGAGTGGTGAAACAGTGGAACAGGTTGCTCAGAGAGGTGGCAGATGTCCCATCCCTGGAAACACTCAAGGTCAGGTTGGACGGGGCTCTGAGCAACCTGATCAAGTTGAAGACGTCCCTGCTCATTGCAGAGGGGTTGGACTAGATGGCCTTTAACAGTCCTTCCAACCTAAACCAGTCTGTGATTCTATGATTCTAGGAAACCTCTCCCCCCATGTATTCAGTAAAGTGCTAGGGTTTGTTTACAGAGCTTCTTGTAAATTTTATCACTGCAGAACAGCGTGTTTCCTTATTAAAAAAAAGTATCTGGGATCAGCTAAACATATAGGACTGGTGGGCCTGAGGGCATCCCGCTTCTCAAGTCTGTACACACTGCAGCTCTGCCTCATTTCTTCAGCAGGCGGGGAACGCTTTAGCTCCTGCCACTCCTCCCTTTTTAAAAATCACTCTCCCTGCATGTGCTCTGGGTGATGCCAGCAAAGACATTGACTTGAGGAATATCCTCCAGGATAATATAAATCTCCCTGCTTTTCTAGCTGTATTCCCAAATTGTGGACCTTCGGACCTATGCAGGACACATCGCTAGATCTGGGAAGTGAAAGGGTATGTTAACAGGGCGACTAAGTTACAAGAGATGTTTTGAAGCCTGTGACTATAAAGTTTGGCAGAATTCTGTATAAACTGCTTTTTCAGAGCTCCAAAGTGAGCAGTGTATTTGCTTATGATGGTATCTAGGGTGGTACCATCCGCCCCTGGCCTCAGACGATCAATTCGTGTTAGCAAAGCTATTTTAGAAACTGAAATTAAGTAGAGTCATGCTTACAAAGAAAAGGGAGGAAAAAACCCTCTGCTTTATTTTTCTAACCTTATTTTCTAAGCCTCCAGAACGCTATTGCAGGTATTTCATTACTTGCGCTTATCAATAATAACAAAGAGGTGCAATATTTGAGAAAAAAAAAATTATCCCTTCTCTACCCACACAATGTCTGTCTCCTGCCTGACACCTCTCAGGCTCACGACTTGTACAACACCCACAGTCTGCATACCTTTTACTGAAGAGTTATCTGATGCCTCAGCTTGTGCATCTATTAAACATAAGACTGACTCAAACCTAATTTACACTGGGTTACAAAGTAGAGGTAAAATTTTGAAATTTGAGGAGTGAAGACTAACCGTGCCACATAGGCAGTGAAAATATAAAGCTTGCCTGATTCCCTTATGCTCATTTCCCTGGACTTTTTAAGGGGCCTCAGAGCATGGGATTCAAAGGCCCCTTAAGGCAGTTAAAGCCTCGAGTTTAAGCACAGATCACACCGTGAGGACACTACAGAGATATCATTAAAGATAATTTCTGCGGGACCAGCTTGGCTCCTGCTGGGATGGGGGTTCGGTGCTGGGGTGGGAACAGCCTCTTTCCCTGGTACCTGCCTGGGGGAGGCACAGCCAGACCCCAGCTTTTGGAGGATGCACAGCCAGACTGTGGGTTTTGGGGTCTGCTTGGAAACACAGTGCACGGCAGTGGTAAGATGTATCCTGAGCCTCCCAGACAAACCACCGAGCTGCGACGGACATTCAACACCATTTGCTTTTGTACTCTTCCAGGCAAGCCCACCAGCCAGGGTCAGCGGGCGAAGGAAGCCACTCCTGGCCAAGTCACGGCTCAGTTTATGAATATTAAAATAGACTCTCTCTCCCTTCACTGAAACTCAGTGGATATGCAGGCTTTCATTATCTCAGCCTTTTCTTTATTATGCTTTTATTAGATTTTGCTTTTAAAATCGTGTCCTCGAGCAACTGAATTTTCACATCTTTTTAACTTACGGGGAATATTTTTGCTCATATGTCACTCCTTGTTTACATCTCAGGGTAAAGGCCTTCTGTAGGTATCGCCACAGTTAAAAGTAAATAAATTGCCACTTATTTTTCGTGAAACATATTTTTCTTTCCTGATAATTCACTACTTCTAAATGAAAACAGAAATAGTAAATGGACAAAAAGGGGGAAATTATTCTTTAATAACATTCTGCTTTATGTGTTTTTAAACGAAACGCTAAACACCATGCAAAAGTTACAATATTAGCATAATCTCTATTTTAATGGCATGAACATTTTTCTGACTTGCTGAATCCTCTACCAGGAGTCAATCCTCAGGGCCAATGAGCAGAATGGCAAATAGACAGAGCATATTTCAAAGCTGAATAAAAGTACCCTTGAATAATTTATAATCATCAATGTTTTATTTGTCTAAATATAATATTTATGACTCCCATTTATGAAATTACTTAATGAAACATAAAATGTTATGAGCTATAATTTATTTTATTAAAATGAAAATCAGGAACATTCAATTACTGGTATAGATAATCTCATCTGAATTGAATCCCTATTGCTGGGCACTCTCTAATTCTTTCTGACGCTGAGAAGCTGCAGTTACATTACTTACAGAACAACTGCTCTTTGTGAAGAATAGGGAGTCCATACAGCACCCAGGAGAGTGCTTGTTATATTTATTTTACATGGAATAAAACAGCAGTGTTAAAAACTCTCAACAGCCTTGGATAACAAAGCCCCAGCCTGCAATCACTTACAAATATTGATAACCTTAACTACCTGACATTAGGAGGACACTCGTATATTTACGCTAAAATATATAAATAAGTGTAATTAATAACATCATTGTTTGAAAACAGGTACTCTGTGAAGCATCCCAGGTATTTATCAATGCAGGTTCCTCTAAGCAGAGATGGAGATGACCTCATCTATACCTGCAACTGATAAAGTCATGGTTGAAAACTGTCAAAACAAATAAATTTATAATCTAGAGATTTGAAACCTAATCTAAAACCAAATGGCTGGATTGGAATACATTTTTCTTTTATGTTTTCATAGCTGAGATATTTATTCCAAAGTGATAACTGAATTCAGAAAATACTACTCCGCATGAGTAAGTTAGCTGCACATGATGTGAGTGATAGTGAAGGGAAGTAGGTCAGGTGTGTCGTTAAAAAAAAATAGAGATTACACCAGCTATTCTAAAACCAGAACACAAATAATAAAGGTTGAAAAACGTCTTGGATTAAAAGTCCCTTCCTATTGTTCCATTCAATTTGTATTTTATTCTGTATTTCTGTTTTCCTCATACTACAAGTTGATTCAACGTTTGGTTTTTTTTTTGAAAAGCCAGATTCCCATTTCCTCAACGGCAAAGAATCTCACATTTGATTTATTACAGACCAAGCATTATCATCTGATTCAGTAAGTTAATACATTTAAACGTCTGTTCTGGCAAAATAACCAGCACTTTTTCCACACTAAATGTTACATATCTCCTTGAATAAAATCCCTTGCTAAAACATTCCCTTCTTCTGCCTCTCTCTTCTCTAAGTATTGCTGATACCAGGTTCAGCATCACTGCCCTGTCTTTCTGAGCTTATCTGAAATCTGAATCAGACACAGTCCTTCCTCCAGCGATGCTGATGCACTTTGCTTCTTGTGCATCTTCTTTACAAACCCACTGAGAGATATTTTGGGTTGGGACGCAACCTATTATGATACAAATCTAAATACATGAGATACTGCAAGGGACCAAAACTACAGGATACCAGTCAGTCACCTCAAGAAATCCTTAATTTTAAGTTCCGTTTCATGAAACTGATTTACAAGTGCTCATTGAAAGATATATGAAACTCCCAAAGTGGAACAGGCAGTAACTAACCCACCCAACCCACAAAACTCGACGCTGTTGTATCATTAAGTGTTTCAGATCCCCTGAGCGATGCTGTCTTTGGATTTTGAATGCCTCAGTGCTTAAACAGACCAGTGATATAAAAAGGTAGTCAGAGATAATATATTAACAGGAGATAGAGATGCCACCACTTCTGTCTGGCTCAGAACATGGCACTCAACTGTAAAAGGTAAGTCCAGGTTTCACTGAGCAAACGATAAGCGCCATGCTTATTCGGTCATTTGGTGCCCCTTCTTCCAAATGTGAACATCCAAACCCACGATGAACTCTGCCTTGAGACGAGCATGGAATAACATTAAAATCATCATTAAAATATTTGAGATCCTTTATATTTACCCTTCGGGGTTTTTTTAATCTCATTATTAATCTAGAACAGGTTTCAAGTACCTCTCTACAAGTAAAGCGAGAAAATTACAAAATGAGCCTCTTTTTGTAATCACAAGGTTAAAGGCACTTGGGTTTGAAGAAAGACCATGTAGCAACCATGTGTTCACACACAGGCTCATTCACCTTTTATTTACCCAAACCCCTCGTCTACAGTGTCACTCCTGAGCCAGGCTGAGCAGATGGCTGAATGATCCCATGTAATGTTGCACAAGGGAAAAACCGGTGTAAGTCTTCATGAACCAGCCTGAATCACCCACAGCGACACAGTACAAACACATATCAAGGACCCAACAAGCACTGCAGTTCTGTCATTGCAGATCTTCTTTCTTAACCAAAGATGAACTCAATTAGCACCAAGGATGAACACAACACAGGGCCATGAGTCCTAATACTCTATTTAATTCTACCGCAGAAATTGGCATAAGATTGAGACATTATTTAATACCAACGGACATAAATTCCTGTAGAGTATAGTTGCAAAGAAAAGCTGTAACATCCCCCGGGATTTTACTGGTAAGTAAATGAGACCCAAGTACACAGAGAGGTGATGAGAAAAGCCTTGGGAGAGGTGAGCTGAATTATTTTATTGCAAATTATCGCTAAGAGCTACCTGTACAGAAGAGCCCAACCACAGAAGGGGCTGTGTGGAGCAGGAAGAAGAAGGATGAAGGCATGTCCTCTCCCAATCAACCCTTCAATGCCTACTACAGCTATGAGAGTAAGACTGGAATAATGGGTTTTCCCATTCTTCTCTGGAGGGGAAGGAGAGATAGCTGTGATTTCCAGAAATGGGTAAGGGTAAGGGTGGCCTCGTTGCTTGCACCAGGCCACTGGCTCTGTGTTAGGCCAGTGGCCCAGGTACTTGGGACTTGACAGGTTCTGCTTGGGCTTCTCCTGGTCTGCCTGGAGCTTTGCTAGAGCTTGTTTATTTGTAGCAGCAACTATCACAGACTCCCACAATAACTCAGGTCAAAAGAGACCTCAGAAGGTCCAAATTCCTGCTCAAAGCAGTCAGCTATGAAAGGAGGGCTTCTCAGGGTTTTTTTCTGGTATTCGTTTACTTTCTACATTGATGGAAAGAAATTACGAGAGAATTTCAACTCTCCTGTAATGAAATGTTTTCGTTTCCAAAGCTCTTAAAAAGACTCTGAATAAGCAGATACATAGTGCTTGGAAGGCAAGAGAAAATTAAATTAAACTTGATATTTGCTATCTGTTTTCAGATCTCATAATTTTTAAATCAATGATGGCCAATGACTTGGGAGGAACAGTGCAGTGCTGTACCAGAGACAAAGTGGTTATGCAGTAAAAAAATTCCAAGGCATTTCCAACTCATGCCATATTTAAATCAGCTTTTATCAGATGATAACTACTGTACTGCAAATCCAAATTCTTTAAATTCCAAGTGTTCCCTTTAAAACATGTGAAATTCCTCCAAATTAAATTCCTCCTCTTAATTGGCTTACCAAGAAAAAAAAGAAAAAGCTACAAAAGAATGTCAAGCAAGATCTAACAATCACAGCAACCCAATATTAAAAAAAAAGGTAACAATGCTCAGTGAAACCAATGCCAAATGGTACTAAAGTTAATAAAGAAATTGATATTTACTTATTTTAGTGGCAATACATACACTCTACATGTCTGTAGACATGTTTTCAGTCACTTCTGAAGAAAATCAGAAGGCAAATTCTCAGCCAAAAAAAGACATGCCACCGGTTTTTGTTCACATTGTTTTCCAGATCAATTTTATAGCTTCAGAAAAAAATTATTGTTTAAAAAATATTTAATTAGTAGGAAGAATAGTAAATAATTCATTTTCTGTACGTTGCACTTAGTTTTGATTTGTGATAAACTTTGCAGTATATCAGCCTTAAGACTCCTACTCACCATATTGTTAATACCCTTTATAGTACCATAAGAAATAGAGACAGAATTAACCTACTGTTCCACTTCTAATCACTTACCACTTTTAAAACAACATATGGCTGAGGTGGAATAGATTTTTGAGAATTCCGTTTGTTTAGCAAAATTGAATAGCAGCTTAAATTAATCTTTGCTTTAAATTCTATCTAGATTACACTTGAATATATCAGTAGTATTCTAATGTATTTCAATCAGAAATGTGTAACACCAAAGCAGGTTTTGTGCTATATGTTTTTAACTGCTTTGCAGAACTGAGCAAATGTTTCTATTCCCATCTTCCTACTGGAACAAAAAGCAAAGGCAGAGCCCGAGATTAACCACCCTGTGAGAAGTAAAAGCAAAGGCATATTTCCATCTTCCAAAACACCTGCTCAGAAAAAGCTCTCTAAGCCTAACACTCTGTGCTTACCTTCTCTTATTTACTCTTTTCTCCGTACCACTCTTGCTCCTTTTAAGTGCCTGCACCACCTCCCGACCTGTGCTCATCAAATTACTTAACTTCCAACCTTCTGCACTTCTCCAGGTCTGGGTGAGGGCATCAGCTGGGCCTGGGGTGAGGAAGAGAGAGACACCAAGCCTCCTGCGCCGCCTGGGCCCTGGTTTCATCCGCCACACGCAAATCTGCTTCGCCTCAGGGGGAGGATTAGCTTTTGCCCACTTTTAGTCAGCAGTATAAACGTAGCCCTAGCTATACAGCAGACTTCCATGGTTCTCAGAAAAAAAGTCCTTATCGTTAAATAACAGGGTTTTTTTATCCATAGCGACGCTCAACAATAAAATGAATGGGAAAACACAGACTTCCTGCCTATCCATCACTTCGTCGAGACAGCAGCAAATAAACGGAAAGAATAGGACAGAAAGGTGTGGGACCCTTCCTGACATCTCTTCCACAGCCAAAACCCTAAATGTTTACCATGATAATTTGTGAGCCTGGGATATGAAACCTGTCAAGGCTTTTGCAGCATATGTGCAGCATTTTCAGTACATAGAGAAATAAGCTTTGTAATGACTTACAGTCAGAGACTAGGACTCTTGCTAATCTTGATTATAATTTTTCGACTGTTTCGAAGACTATCACCCCACGATGCTTGAGAGCAGATTTAGCTACCAAAAAAACCCACAAAACCGTGATGAAGTGGTAAAGTTGTTTTTCTGGAAGTGTAGGAGGGAGCAAATGAGCATCTTTTTGTGGAGCACATAAGGAGAAAATTCTCAGGTCAGAAGCAAACCAGAGTGCAGATGTATACAATTTACAGTTAAGGAAATAAAAGAACAGCGGGCTATTGTAAAAACGGAGCCACTCTTAGCCAAAGCACATAAGCAGCACAGTGAGGTTTTTGTCCTGCAAATTTCTGAGCTCTCCTGCCCTAAACTATAATGAATGTAAGTGGATAATACTCTGCCAACTCCATGAAGACATAGAATTGGTCTCTTTCTGGGGCTTTTGGACAGTTTCAAAGTGCATTCTGCAAGTCTAACAATCCTGCGTGTGGTTCACCGTGCTAAAGATCATTCAGATCTCACTCTCGGCAGACTAGGGTAAATAACTGAAGTGAAAATTATTGCTCAGACCCTAAGAGTTGCCAACGAACCGCTGCACTACCCAGCAGGCTTCCCGCTGATTTTAGTCAAATAATTTCACAAATTCAAAATGCGGACTTCGAAAAGGATCAGCGTCCTCTCCCTGAAACCTCCGCTACGGTGCAGATGAGTCCGGCCCTCAGATGAGAGAGGGTGCACTGAGCGGCTGCGCACGCCGAGTGGTACTTTCGTGGAACTCCTGGAGCAAAGCATCACACACTGACACATTTTGCAAGCTGCCCTATATTCTCCAGAGCGGTGACAAAATAAAAGCGGCTCATTGTTTGACGTTTTCCCGTGCTAATCCACACTGCTCAGCCAACCCGTGTGAAACTGAATAGCTGATGGCATTTTTTATGTGAAATAAAAGCCCAAACCTGGGGGTTCACAGGACTGTGGAATGGCTCCAAGAGGCTTTCTGATGAGTCATTATCCAGCTGCCTGAAGCTTTCGGCAGCAAAGACATCAAAAATGTATTACGAGTGCACAGCTTTCACTCTGGGTCCTTGTTCCAAATGAGTTTTTTGCCTCTATGTACTGCTAACTACATTCTTTGCAGGATATTTATTCATGCAGAATAAATAGATCGGCTATTAGCCGTTAGATCGGCTAACTACGATCGTCGCTGGGTATTTATTCACTTAGTATTCTGCTTATACCACAATATTAGACAGCTGTTGGGTGGCCTTGGATGGTGCTATTCAACGACAGCAGTTGCAAATGTCACATTTCCTCAGACTACATCTGCATCAGCCAAATTTTCCTGCTTGTTGTCTCTTCCACAGATGCCCCGAGGAAGAGTTTCATCCCAGGCGGTGACCTACATTCGGTCAGGCTGGCTGCCGCAGCCGCAGGGAGCACCTTTTAGTGCCATGTCTGCCTCTCCCCTGCTGAGCCCCGACTCTGCTGTTTCTCATGCAAAGTCTCCTCCACCCCTCCAGTCTTCCAAGAAATAACCCAAGCCTTTAAAAAAAAAAAAATAATAATCCTCGGGAACTATTCAGAATGGCTTTAGTTACATTATACTAGCTGACACTGAAAAATGCTCCACTCGTGCCAGAGAGACAAAAAAAAAAACCAAGCAAGGGTACATACACTAATATATGTATGTGTTTGTTTAGGGTATAACTACTAGAAGTGAACACATATGGAAGACAGGAGACATACTTTACACTACAGTATATATATACAGTAGTAATGGATATATAGATGGATATATAGATGGATATATAGGATCTCTTTTGCATAACTTTAGCTATCAAGTCTTCTTATGTAGCCAGTTGAGAGAAAGATGTACCTTCACAGAATGACCCCGTACAACCTATGATGTTGAAAATAAGTAGGATTAATTGCCCTCTTAGGGCGTTTCTTCTCTTACACTGGTCACAAAGAAC
Organism: Charadrius vociferus; assembly: GCF_000708025.1. Taxonomy (NCBI): domain Eukaryota; kingdom Metazoa; phylum Chordata; class Aves; order Charadriiformes; family Charadriidae; genus Charadrius; species Charadrius vociferus. The sequence goes on from NW_009646412.1 coordinate 351,808, forward strand.
ATCCAGGAGACTGATACCATGCTAATTGCTGAAGTCCAGAAAAAAAACCCCAAAGACATTGCGTGTGGAAAAAATACTGAATAGCAAATATATGCCCAAGTGTTATGACTGTAAGCAGCATGTTCTTTAAATAACTTATACAAATGAACGTTTAACTTCTCTTACTTTGTGTATAGTATCACAGGGATCTATACTGCCAGCAACCCATCAGTACCTAGCAGAGATACCTCCCTATAAAAAAATTGCTGGGTGAACCCCTGAACACAATTAGCATTGGGGAACCTCAGGGTTTGAAGTGGTGCTGGTGTTTACTCCCCAGCTTCACCAGGTGCACACTGCAACAGAGGAAAAAGCAGAACTATTCCTATGCAATGGAATAAATTAATTATCAAAAAAAAAAAGCATATTTAACTAACAATCATTGGCTCGTGCTCCAAATTGTGTTCATATAGAGGGACCGGAGGGTTCACGACCTTCGGGTTTGTAGTCAAACTTCATGGATACAGCCCACATGGCTTCAGTTATAGGATCAGGGCTAATACAGTTTGTAAAAGAGGAAAGAAAAAAAAAATCCAACAAATGACAGTTGTTTTGTTTGTAAAAAGTGAAGTTTAAGAGATGATTGGCCAGTATTGCTCAGGCAATCTATCTACATCTCCATACTACATCTATCACCATAGCAACTGCAGCCTGGGAGGTGTTTCCAAGACTCTAAGAGCAATTAATTTTCCAGGAGATGTAAAACAGTATCCCTATTCTTTTGTAAAGGAGTTAGATGGAACGCAAGTACTCCAAAAGCCCAGATATGATAGTTAACAATATTTATTTCCTAGGATCATTTACTCATGGTTAGGATTATTATTCAATAACGTTACATGCAGGCAATGGTAAATTTTAGGAAGGTGGAGAAGAAGAACGTGCTAGGTCCACAGCGACTGGAAACCTGCAAGCTGGTCCAAGGGAAATAAGAAGGGCTGAGCAGCAACCTGGTCACTGCTTTTGGGTGATGGGAAAACCAGATGGTGTCTGCTGCCAGTGAGACACAAAGCAGCACACGGACTGGAAGAGGTCCCTGCTAACAGGTGTCTCCTTGCCTTCCCATTCTGTGGCACACAGGCTATCTAAAGAAACCATTAATTGACATAACCAAAAGCTTGCTCCACAATTGTACGGCAACACTAATGCTTTCGCTTATGTGCAGCAACCAAACAGGAACTGACACCAGTTTTTCTGCTCTGGGAGCTGAAGACCACTCTAACGTGTCACTGGCTTTAATAACAACTAGGACTGTCCCTGCAAAAAATCATATTAACGGAACAAAACATTCTATTAATCATCACCCCACACTGCACGGTATTTCGGAAACCAACACACACGAGCAAGTGCGTTGAGAGACCTGTAAGATGCTGTGATTTCATCGGAAGACTGTTTCTTTCCAGAGAGTTTATCTTCTAGACAGATGGGTAAATAACACAATGGTCATAAATTAATTTTAGTGAGTACATTCTAAAGTACATGTGGTTTTCTAGAGACTGAGATTTAGTGACCAATCCAAACAGCTCATGAAAATCCAAGTGTGGAGGAAACTCCATCCTCATCAGTCCCCCTTCACTACTAGTGCTCTCTGGGCTGCACTTGGGTGGTTCTGCATTTTATCAAAAATCCCATGCTCTTCATCTCCACCTTGTTCCTGGCTCACAGCTGCCTAACTCGGAAACCAGTGCTACCAGTGAAACTTTAGGGGGAACATTGACCTTCTTAAGCGTGCATTTTCTGCAGTAAAATACAGAGAGAAATGACAATGTACATAAAGCCAACTCCTGCATGTTCTGGAAGAAGGGCAGCTCCAAACCGCTGTGGCACTGACCAGTCTTGGTAACACCTAAGATGGCATCAACAGAAACAACTGCTGCTTTTACCTCAAACTGCCTGTCATCATCCTTAATCCGACTGCAGTCTTCCTGCAAGTGGTACTTTACCTGATAGCTCATCATCATTAGTAACCTTATTTCATTGCTTTTATTACTAGCAACTCCTTCTGCCTTCCTGCCTTGTAGTTTTCAGAGCCAACCACTTGAGGAACTTCTCATTATCATCATGTCCTCTTCACAGACCATGGTAATCTGGTGCTAAATTTATCACTGTGTTTTGCTAGTGCTAGTCCCTCAGTTGGTGTTCATTTATCCATTTAATCTCTTCGGTCAGGCAGTTATCACCACATACTTAGTACTTTACCACTATCACCAGTCTTTTCTCAAATGTTATTTATAAATGTGAAAATATTGGAAAGGTCACAGTAATAGCAAGCGTAAGAAGCAGACTAGTGGGACTACGCTGAAGCAGCAATCAAGAAGCCCACTTCAATTGATTACTTATATTAGAAAAATATTCCTGTTCACCTCAGCCTGTCATTAAGGAGGGATGAAGTTGGATAAAGGTTTTGAACCCAAATCGATGGAAAAGCATCTGGCTCCCGAGCCAGCTGCTCAGATGACATGTCAGGGCAGCCCAGACAAAAAAGTCCTCCAGGTCATGGTGTCAAACTGTCACAGCCTCACCTGACAAATTCCACGCTAATCACTGCATGGGTTTAACTGGACACTGCATCCCCTGTCTCAAAATTTAAGGAGCGCATCCTTGATTAATCCACTATAAAATATTTTATGCCCCTGTGACCCAGGATGAATGCACAGCAGTCCTATTTACATTGATACTAGGCAAATCACATCTGGTTTGGGTGCTCCCACATATACTGTCCATGCATGCTGTTAAAAAAAGGGGGAGAATAGTCTCTTTATACAACAGTGCAACACCAAATTAGAGAGCCATGTATCTTGATTTAAATCGTTTACAGATTTGGCATATTGGATTTTCTACAGCCAAAAGCTTTGCTACTTCAGAGTTGTCATGCTGGGGAAACACCTCCAGCTCACGTAAACCAAGTGACCTCCAGTCGGCCGAGGAACAGAGATGAAGGGGAACTTGAGACCCCATTCACTTTCAGCTCATTCAGCTTATTAAAGCAAAGCCCAGGGAACTGTAGACAAGGGGGAGAGAAAATAAAGCAACTCGTTTCATCTGTGGGTTACACATCAGAGGAAGACTGGCAACCTTTGCACAAATAGTTACACACATAAAAATACACTGACCCTCTGATTGCTTAAACTGCAAGGCCAAACACTTTTTGAAACTTTTTGAAATCTACTTCATTTTTAGCCAGCTGCAACCTAACTAAATGTATGCACAAGTTGTCCCTACCTACATACAAAATATTGCATGTGGCCATCCTTTTTTGGGGGCATCACTTTGGATAGGAAGTCCATGAGTTAGATCAGTCATCTCTGTGAGGCCATTGCTTTGTTTTTCTACATGAAGCTTTTACGAATCCCTTGATCTAACGCCTTCTTTGTAAATGTTATAGTCTGATCATGCAATTTCTAGCAAGTTCAAACATGAACCAATATCTTTTTTGTTGAAGGAATCTCTCACTCTTTAAAATACAGTGGACGCTAGTAGTTACGGGGAGCACAGGCTGTTTTAATGCCATCTGTTTCCAGCTCATAGGCAACATAATTTTCTCCTTTAACCAACTCTCAGACAACACCAGGTTTAACTGCCTAAGAAAGATTAATCTATACCAAACAAAAACAACAAAAGGAGAGCTAAGAAGAATCTCCATCCTTTATTGGATGTGGGGGGGAACATAGTGACGAAGGATGAGGAAAAGGCTGAGGTTCTTAATGCCTTCTTTGGCTCAGTCTTTAATAGTAAAACCAGTTGTTCTTGGGGTACCCAGCCCTCTGAGATGGACAACAGGGATGGGGAACAGTATGAAGCCCCAATGATCCAAGAGAAAATGGTTAGTGAACTACTATATCACTTACATGCACACAAGTCTATGGAGCCGGGTGAGATCCACTCAAGGGTACTGAGGCAGCTGGCAGAAGTGCTCACCCAGCCTCTTTGCATCATTCATTAGCAGTCTTGGCTAACTGGGAAGGTCCCAGTTGACTAGAGATTGGCAAATGTCACGCCCATCCACAAGAAGGGCCGGAAGGAGGATCCGGAGAACTACAGGCCTATCAGTGTGACCTTGGTGCTGGGGAAGGTTATGGAGCAGATCATCTTGAGTGCCATCACGCTGCACATACAGGACAACCAGGTGATCAGGCCCAGTCAGCATGGGCTTATGAAAGGCAGGTCCTGCTTGAATAACCTGACGTCCTTCTATGACAAGGTGACCTGCTTAGTGGGAAAGGCTGTGCACGTTGTCTATCTAGATTTTAGTAAAGCCTTTGACACTGTTTCCCACAGCATTCTCCTGGAGAAACTGGCTGTTCATGGCTTGGACGGGTGTACTCTTCGTTGTGTAAAAAACTGGCTGGATGGCTGAGCCCAAAGGGTTGCGGTGAATGGAGTTAAATCCAGTTGGCAGCTAGTCACAAGGGCTTGGTATTGGGGCTGGTTCTCTTTAATATCTTTATCAATGACCTGGACAAGGGGATCAAGTGCACCCTCAGTAAGTTTGCAGACGACACCAAGTTGGGTGGGAGTGTTGATGTGCTTGAGGGTAGAATGGCTCTACAGAGGCATCTGGACAGGCTGGATCAATGGGGCAAGGCCAGTTGTATAAGGTTCAACAAGGCCAAGAGCCGAGTCATGCCCTCGGGTCTCAACAACCCCATGAAACACTACAGGCTTGGGGAAGAGTGGCTGGAAAGCTGCCCAGAGGAAAAAGACATGGGGACATTGATCAACAGCTGGCTGAATATGAGCCAGCAGTGTGCCCGGGTGCCCGAGAAGGCCAACAGCATCCCATCTTATATCATAAGTAGTATGGCCAGCAGGACTATGGAAGTGATTGTCCCTCTGTACTCGGCACTGGTGAGGCCCCACCTCGAGTAATGTGTTCAGTTTTGGGCCCCTTACTACCAGAAAGACATTGAGGTGCTGGAGCGTGTCCAAAGAAGAGCAACAAAGCTGGTGAAGGTTCTAGAGCACAAATCTTATGAGGAGTGGCTGAGGGAACTGGGGTGGTTTAGCCTGGAGGAAAAAAGGCTGAGGGGAGACTGTATCGCTCTCTACAACTACCTGAAAGGAGGTTGTAGAAAGGTAGGGGTCGGTCTGTTCTCCCCAGTAACAAGTGATAGGACAAGAGGAAACGGCCTCAAGTTATGCCAGGGGAGGTTTAGATTGGATATTAGGAAAAATTTCTTCACCAAAAGGGTTGTCAGGCATTGGAACAGGCTGCCCGGGGAAGTGGTTGAGTCGCCATCCCTGGAGGTATTTAAAAGACTTGTAGGTGTGGTGCTTGGGGACATAGTTTAGTGGTGGACTTGGCAGTATTAGTTTTACGGTTGGACTCGATGATTTTAAGGGTCATTTCCAACCTAAATGATTCTGTGATTCTATTCTATGACTCAGCAGGCTACAGTAGTAAACACTTTTCATTATTCTCCTTAAATTTAGACACAACATAAGTTCTAATGTGTCTGAGCACCTATAGTGGGCAGTTCATACAGGGACCTGAGCCCTGGCCCCTGTCTATAGTAGTCACTGTGCAGACTGGTTTAGATAACACGATAGGTTTGGTATCCATCTCCAGCCTACAGCAACGGGAGTGCTTACATTAATCTAAAGATGTAGCCAGTGAGGAATAATTACATTTTCTGTAAGCACACGCTGCTAAGGGCATATAATTTTTGCTAGCAGAGATTCCAGTGGCAGGAATGGGTTATTTCTGCCTTCTCTGGAGCACTGTTTCACCTGGCTGAGCCGAGCACACCGTGACAGACTGTGGTGAATAAGCACAGGCACACATTTTAAAAGATGCATGGACAGAGCTCTCTTCCCCCTTCTTAGTTCAGATTTCCAGCTGTTGGCCTCTGCATTTAATAGCCATCAGAGTTAAAGCTGTTTTTTTTTACTTAGATCATCTGAGAGTTGCCTGTGGAAAGCAGGAAGGGGCTTTACAGTATAATCAGCAAATGGAAAACAGTGTCAGTAAATGGAAACATTAGGAAGAAAGTATTTTTTGTTTATGAATTATGAACATTTCCACTTTGCATATCTCTTAAGTATTATATAGCATATAAGCTTTTCAGAAATGCTTCCTTAGTAGATATACCTATGAATGAAAAACCAATTATGTTTTCCTTTCAGGAATTTTCATTTCAGTATAGCGCTGTCAAAGTAAGCTACTTATTTAAAATAGTTTGATAATTTAACATCTCTACTTAAAAAATTAAAAATCCCCACAGCTCACTGGCGATTCAGCAGACAGGCAGGAAAACCTTGCAGCTCTCATGCTGCTACAAACCTCACACTCAATAGAAGACCAGAATGAGGACTTCAAATGCCTGAAGTTTAAGCTAAACTGAAGAACAGTTTAGCATAAACTAACCTAGCTGTTGTCCAGCAGCTCTTGGGTCTACTGTACGTCACTGTAGCTTCTCCTATAGCCACTACGGCTCAGTGACAAAAATGAGTGGCAGGTAGCTCAGTTCCAGCGTGATGCCAGTAAGGATTACTCTTAAGTGGAAAAACACTCAGTTAAATGGGGATAAACTTCATTTATAGACACCATTTGTCAGTAGAGCAAGGCAAAAGAGCTTGAGTAGAAGCCAAAAATACTTTTGCTATAAGTCAAATGTCCTGTAACTACTTGGAATAAATGATAGTATCACAGCAGTGAGAAGTCTAGGACATGCGGTCACTTCCACTCTTTTCATCACAGCAAGGACTTTGTCGTCCTTCTGCATCTCTCTCTCAAACACAATGTAACCCAATTAACACTATATCTAACCCTTATCAGCACCTTCTTCAAATGAGTTCTGAAAAGGAAATGAGAAAACATGTTCAGCTGTGTATAATGAGGAAGTTAAATACTAGCGAGTATTTTTCTATTATTAGTGGGAAATAATTGGTAGTTTAAAAAGATTATTTCTCTCCAGATACACGCAGGTACATTCACTGATGAGAAACATTGGTGTAAACATATGTATGCCCATCTCTACACAAATAGAAAAATGATTCTCATAGGCTACACTGCATTAAAGAACATATATTTTAAAACAAAAGCATAATGCACTGCCCTTAATTTACAGGTGCTCCAAAGAATGTGCCCAGAAAAAAAACAAAAAAAAATAGCTATATATTAGAATTATCAAAAGTATGCTGTCCAGAAATGGGGCCTTTGGGAGAAAGTTTGACCACTACTATCCAAATTTTTGCTGTGCTAAGCCTTAGAAAGAAATGAAGTATGCACTGCAGGGAAACAAGACTACCAAAATTTTAACAAAAATATAGATTTTGTGCTTATAAATCTCTTTATCACCAGAAATTAAATCTATTGCAGCTACCTCCCAATACTGTTTTCTTTGTGCATACTGAAATTCATCAGGAGCCTAACTGCCTCTTTGAAAAGTTTCTGTAAACATCCACAAATATCGAGAAGCACTTGTCCTGCGGGTGCAGAGGTACTCCTCTCTTCTGAACACTCTGTGCTACAAGGAAAGAGGTGGGTTCAAATCCTAAAGGACCAAAAAGCCATATTGATTCTTGTGGACAAGTTTTCCAGCCATCTCCCTACATGCAAATGATATAGGATGCTGGTGACCCCACCAATATGTTTGGAAAGGGCGAGCCTGACCCCGATAGGCTCCTATCCTCATACAGAAGACAGACCAGATCTCAAGAAGATGCAGACAATAGGGTTTTTCAACTATTACTTTCATTTAGTGTCAGTGGAGAGAGATGGTTTACTTAAGTGCTCTGGACCAGTACTGCAGGGATCTTTTTTTCCTTTCTTTTCTGAACTAAAAGAAACTACTTTAAATCTGGATTTGCTCCTTGTTATCCCAGGGTTTGCTATCAAGAATTTAAGCACATCCACACTTCTGACAGACACTGTGTATCTCATCCTGTGAATCAAAACCCCTTAACAATGATCAGTTTTAAGTTCTGCTCCACTTCATGAAAATTACCTCTACTCTAATCTTTCCAAATTTTTTTTTTTTTCCAAGGGAGACCCTTTTCGTTTTTCTACTTTAATGAAAATTTCCAGGCAGTTTTCAGGGAGCTTGACTGCCATGTTTGATTGCCCAGGTTTCATCATTTGGTTAGAACAGCACTGTATTTTTTAAGGACTTTTGATTACTTGAACTTATTTCACTGTACAGAAGAATGAGCAGAAGCAGCATCTGACTGGCTTTCTGGGTAAGGAGCAGTGCTCCAGGCCCCCTGGGGCACCCAATACGCTGTGCAGGGCATCTGCTTACAGTGGCACAGAGGGCTCCTAGCAAAGGTGGTCTGTTATGAAGGGCTTGAGAAGACTTCAAAATCTTTGCATAAGTCGGAAAAAAAAAATATCTTCAGATATTTCTTGAGGCAGAGCTCTAGATGTTATATAGCTAAACACCCTTCACTTTAAAGTCTTTGTTAACTCACTTTGCGTTTTGCAACAACATTTCACAGGTACCCTGATTTCCAAAGGTACATTTACAGGGTAGCACGTCAGGCTGATTTTACTCTGTGCTTTCACCCATAGTTTTGCTTCAGCAATGGTGGGTTTTAAATATTTAAGGTGCATTGCCGTTGTGATCCTAAAACCGCAGCAAGAATTCAAAAGAGAAATTATTTTTGCCATGGACAAGTGAAGGGGACAAACCTGGAAAATGTAAAACATCTAATTGCCTCCTGGCCATGACTACAAAAATTAAAAAGTGCCTATAATTGGAAATTAGAAATTTCCATCTGTAAATTTATGCTGTTGAACAATAACTTTTCTTCTGCTTTCCAGAGTAAAAAGAAAATTCTCAAGTACTGAGAATACTGTTAAAAAAAGCATATATCACTATGCTAACTGAGCGGTGTGCTACTATGATGCTTGCTATCAGGAAGAGTGAGCACAGCACTCAATAAGCAAGGAAGGAAAGATATTTTTTTATACTTGGAATAACGTTATCTCCAACTGAATTGAATGGTAAACTGCCAGTCTTTTATTTTATTCAAACTATTCAAATAATTAATTTTGGAGGATTCCACAACACCATACCAATTCCAACTTGATAATTTTTTCACCATTGTCTGGAAATCATGATGGTCCTCCTTTCTTTCAACACTGACTCAAAAGTGCCTCAAAAATATTATAAGAAATCCGAGAAACGTTTGTCTTGATGAAAGGAGGGGCTCTACAAATGACACTGAAATCTATGAACAGTTAGGAGGCTAACTACAAAAATAATAAAAAAAGAGAAATACAAACATTAACATGCTCTCCAAAATGACTGCCCAAAGGGTGAGCTTTTGGTCTCAAGTAGGATATAAAGAGGTTACAGCTGGAGGAGCTGGAAGACCTTTTGGGTACCTTTATCCCACATTTACCCTCTCCAGAATGACATTTCCATCATTTGAAGATTGGACTACCAGGCTGATAAGCAAATGAACATATATTTCCCATATCTGTATTTCACTGACTCTTTGTATTCACAGTTCGAAGCACATGGAGCCCATGCGTGTACCTTCACCTGTAGACTCTTGCTTCACTTTCAGATATCACGGGTTAACGAAGTGAGTACGAAATCTTCAGCATGTTTTAAACACCAATGATTTGTAGTTGTAGGTCTGTAATTAAAAGCCATGTTTGACATCTGAATTTAACTGACACTCATATATATGGCTTCAGGCCGGTCTCCACTGCCGTTATGGTTTGTATAACATTAATTGAAATGCTTTCCTTGAAGGGAAAATTTCTGACAGCTAAGTGAGTAAACAGCTTGGATTCCAGTTCCCTTCAATCACTCTATTGATGTGATACAGTAGGAAGTGATTTTAAATCTAAACTGTCACTAAAGATCAAACCTCAAGGTTAAAAATAAGAAAGAAACAGATATATGAAGTTTTTTTGCATGACAAAAAAAAAAAAAAGGTTCATGCAGAACTGTGTTTTAGTTATGCCAACTTTGAAACAGATCAAATCAATAACAGGCTCTACGCTACAGGGATGCAAAGGCAGGAAAACAAAGTTAAATAGGCTGAGGAAATCTCACAAAACCTCTGAAAAACGCCCTTATCACCAAACACGTTTATTAAATTCTGACTTGTGCTATGAATGCTGTAGATTTAGACAAGAGAGTTTGAACCAGGTTAGCAAGAGCTCTTGCTTACCAAATCAGAATTGTATAGGTACATTGAAATCCAGTGACTATTTTCACAGTCATTGTTAACCAAGGGCAATTCACAAGGTAATTTCTTGGTGCATCAACATCCTTTTGCATTTCACTGCTTTCACTTTTTACTAAGCGGAGAAAAGAATTGGTTGAAATGTCTGGCTGCATAAAAAAACCCAGATAAAATGATTAGGTTAAGTGACCTGAAGCCCCGCAGCTTCCACTGTACCCACAGTAGCGCAGAACATCCCTGACAGTCAGGGTGCAATCCTGACTCCCACTCCAGTCCCTGGAGGAGGGATTAAGGACAGGATTATATGGACCAAAGGAGAAGAACAGCTTTTAGGGGTGCTAAGGTTACACATTTCAGAAACATTAAAACAGACATTGAGCTGCTCAGTAGGTTTAAGTTCTGTTTAAAGAGCAAGCAATACAAGAAGCCATTTCATACAGCACCCCTAAAATGATCTCCTTATAGCACAAGAAGGATGGATGAAATTATTTGCCTGCACAGTAATTCACAGTACTGTTCCCCATTTGTAGATCATTGTTCTAGCCTTTGCAAGGCTAGAATCATGCTAGCATTTTGTTAATAAGATGTTCACATAAAAGCTTCATCTAAGACTCCCGTGCATCAAAATACAAAGGATTTATTTTATAGATTTGAAGGACATGTATGACTGTAGCTGTTACAGTAAAGCTATCAGAAACCAGATTAACTTTAGTCAGTTTTTATCTTGTACATCAATTTTATTTTGCAGATTAATGCATGACATAATTTATTTTTCAAGTATCAAGAGGGGATTTCTTTCTACACTACCTAAATTAAATTACATTGAAGGAAACAGTTGCATTGGACTGTTGCAACTAATTTCCAAATAAGAAGAAAAGTAAGGATAGTATTTTGAGCAGAAGATAATCTTAACTAGAAATACATGAAAAGCAAGTGGAAAATCCCTTTTATTCAAAGTATTACTTTAACTCTAATTGAGAAAAGTTCTTTTCCAGAATGTACCTCCTGGGCATTATATGCTGTGAAGTAATTTTTAAAGAAGCTTATATACTTCATGTTAAAAGAATTTCATTAGATTGATGTCTCCATCTACAGCCAAAGTACTGGAGCAATCCGACCACCTCTCTTCTTTTTCACACATCAGAAATCAGCTCTGAAGCGTGTCTCCCCAGAAGCTCACCTACCTGACTGCACTGAATCATTTATATCCTAATGACAACTGAAGCCAAAACCAGTGAACACCTGTTTTTTACTTAAATTTTTAATTGAAAGGTAACTATAAAATTAAACTAAGCATCAAACTGCACGAATCTGAGGGCTAAAAGACACTTTTTTTTTTTTTTTTTTTTACATCAGCTCGCAAACATACAAAGGCTTGGACAGACACAAGATTTGCCCCAAAACAACTGCTGACATGTCTTCTCAGATACTTCCACAGTAAATGCTTCATTGCACACACAGCTGAAACCACTATTTCCAGCCTAGGGGAACTTCAAAGTAAATCTTATACTTCTCAGCCTTCAACTGAAAGGTATCATTCACATTAACCCTGGAACAGACTGGTGACAAATCACCAAATTTTGAAAGGTCAACAAGAGCTTTCTGTGTTCAAAGCTTTTCTCCCTAACCTATAATGAGAAATTTCCTGGCACCACAGCACACAGAGAAGCAGAAAAATACACAAAAATGAAAGAACAGAAAAATACTGCTGCTTTCTCAAAATGAAGTCAATGTTTCTTCCTTCCTTAACCACTAGTAAAATTCATAGGCTTCCCAGTATTTGGCTTGAAATTATGGGGACATTGCCTGTTTTGATTTGCAATGTGTTGGCTTCCTCAGTTACATCACCAAGGGGGCTCATAAAGCAACACTTCCTTATTATTTTGTAGGCATTGCCATCTATCTTATTTTAATCTGTTTGAGCACTATTTCAGGAATGACCACTACCATAACTCAGAAGCAATGCACCAGCGCTTCAACCGTTTCAAAGATTAGTGTCTATCTCAAATGCTTTTGCATTTCAGAACAAAGATTCCTTACTGGGCGGACCAAAAAATCTTTACCATTCAGCCAGGAAGGCGCAAAAAGGTACTTCCACTGTTCTTTCTCCTTACTTAGCAGGGAAATCATTACTATTGAAAATTTACAGAGAGACGATTACAGAACTTGAGATAAGATTGAAAATCAGTCTTTTTTGGTTTGTGGTTTTGTTTTGGTTTTTTGATATATATATATGTAAAATAAAAGCTATTTAAGTTTACATTGCTAGCTGACAGATCATCTGTTGAGAATGGAAGCCAATAAGCCTACAAGAAAAATTGCACAGCAACACACAAGGAAGAATTTGTGTCTGAGATGCCTTCCAATGTGACTGGTTCAGATGAACAACAATAAAAGTTTCTTTTCATGCTGAAAAGCTTCATTCAGGCTTTGACAGCCAAAAAACTACCCAACAAGTTGCACAGTATAGAATGAATGCAGTCACTGGGAAGTTTCTTTATATATAATAACAGATCCTTGAGTTTAACAAGTCACTAGATAAACATATGTCATACCACAAAGAAAAGAAATGAAAAATTCTCCCCATTATCTTCTCTCTCTCTCCTATTCAACTACAAGAATATTAATTGCAGATGGCAAAGGAAAATGTCTTCTTTTCTGTGCACAGCTGCATAGTTATGTGGTGAAGTTCAGATACAGAGTAAAACTCAAAAAGACATGATGCAATAAGTAACAACCTTCCATTGCTGCAGGAACAGATTTTAAAGCACAGAAATAAACACACACAAAACATGCTTTTTAGATTTAAAATCATAAAGAACTTTCTTGCACTTCAGCACAACACTTGCTCAAAGTCCCAGAGCAAATCTCTTTTGCCATAAAGTTTATTTGTGTTTCCCCTCACCTTCTGCCCAAGGGAACCTTGGAAAGGGCTTTAACCGAAGCACTGGCAGGAGTACATTCATTGAAATACTGCTTTGTACAGTGATTTATACATCTGGCTGAAATATCCAACCACTGGATGTCACTGTTACTCCACACGAAGTAAGCACATACAGCCAATGAGACCACCACCACCACAGAGTAGCTGCCTACTGCTAACTCCTTCAGAAAAAAAGAAACTTCAAAAAGTAAAGTGAATTTAAAATTAAGGACAAGTGCAAGGGGCAACCATGCTTTGAAAACAAAGTCTTAGGGAGTCCGCAGTGCAAAGAGTGGTCAAAGGTGGCCGATGTTACTATGCCAAATTTTGGCTTTGAAAGAAACTGAAGGAAAAGTCGGCTTTTCTTTCAGAATGCGAGAACAAGTCCTTCTTCAGGTCTTTTACATTTCTGAGCTCTGGGGTTGCAGACTGGTTTCCAGTCGATGCCCACTACATATAGCCATTGTTCTGGGGATACTTTTCCAGTTGGAAGAAGACTGACTAACATGACTCATTTAGGTAGCACCACAAAGACACACATATACACTCTTAAAAAATTCCCATCAGTCCTCAGCTGGGTATCCAAACAGTGAATGGCTTTCAGTTCCATTAGTTTTCCCAAGAGCAAGTTGGTTTTCTGGTATAAAGGGTTGTAAGCTGCTTTAAGCTGATTCACATTGCATTGTAAAAGGAAATTTCAATATTCTTTAAAAAATAAAAGAAAAAAGAAAAAAAAAAAAAGGATGTCCATCTTCTCCCTAAAATGCAAAAATCCCCTTCTTGACCCCAAGTGATTTTCTCTGCACCAGCCTTGAACATGAAACTGTTTCAATCTACTGGATAAGGCAAAAACCTATTTCTTTTTTCTTTTGCGTATCATGCTTCACCAAGCAATTGTTTTATCCTTATTTTAACCTCCTCACCTGGCTGTCTCTACTATTTCCAGTAGCCCTTCAAAAGACAGAAATAACTCAGCTTCCTACTTCCAACATCACCTCCAAGAAGCAACATGAGGATTTCCACAGAATCTGAAAAAAGACATTATTTCAATTTAAAGTATAACTAGTTGTGCTTAACCGAAAAGTATGCACCTAGTAAATGTTAAGTCTGTACTTTAAAAGCAAAAATAGTCCTCATTTATAAATGATTATGATTTAGTCTCAATAGGTTCATGCTACTTCTTTACAATCATTTCAATTTCCATTTCAAACTTCATCTGATGATTTCTGAGACTCTTACTTCTTTTGAATTAGAAGTAAGTGTTAGGAATGAAAATAAAATCAGAAGTTCATAATGAGGGTTTGAAAGGTGTCTAAAATATGCAATCATAAACAAGGAAATCCTGCCCCTAAGTATCCTTAATTGTAGTGCCTAATTTCACCTTGTGTGTGTGGTAACAAAGCAGAAAAAGAATTTTTAAGTGTCTTCTACACCTTTTTCAGTTTTCCTTTGCAGCTAAATATATACAATATTAAAGAATTTGTTTACCCTTGTTAAAATAGGTTCTCTATATTATCAACATTAACTATGGGGAAACTATAACTCTTCTAAGATACAAATTCAAATTTAGCACAGTGCCTGTATTCCCAGTCAATATGTGAACCTGTTACTATAGTTAGATGTTATATGATTTTATGGTGTTGCCGCTCATGTACTATAATTTGTTATGCTTCTAATTAAACTTAAAGCTGAAGAAAAGCTTAGAAACGCATAATCTGTATAATCAGGAAAATGAGAATGCCTGGGACTCGAGAAAAAGCATATAGAATGCCCTAAAAATTATCTGCTGGTTTATTAAAATGCAGTGGAAAATGCCCATTTTAATGACACAAATTGAGGGATTTCCAGAGAACTAAAAAACCAGAGTCCATACAGCTTTTTCACTATAAAACGCAGCACTGATTTCATATTTTTACATGACAGAAAAAAAAAAAGAAAAAAAAGCTGTGGGTCAGGAATTAAATGAGATTGAACAGCCATGGAAGTTCTTTGGAAGTCGGAGACATGAGAAATAAATAGCCCTGTGAAAATATTTCAACCAAACACAGCTTTTGAACCATCTGGCTAGCTCCAGTTGAGAGGAGATGAAAAATAATCACAGAGTTGACCTTTGCTGAACGGCTCATCAAACCTGGCTTGCCCTTGAAGCAGGCAGGACACATAGACCCAGCATTTCACAAGGTGTACATGGAGCCCAACACACCATGGCCACAAACTCTGCCAGCATGATATTGCAATATCATTTTTGCATGATATTGTCCACAGCTTACTAATGAAATTGAGATTGGTGGAAGCATTCATATCAATTCAAATAATCCACTGGAATAATAGATCGTAAAAGGCGGGCAACAATATGGCACATTATACATACCCTGGCGATTTTACATTAGATTTTTGTGTATAGTTTACACTTGTTTGACTTCTCTTTGCACTTATTGACTAGCCAAATAAAATGTGGGTCATTCAAAACTGCAGTCAGCAATACAGATTCTGCCACCGCCAGCGCTTTTAACTTCAAAAGAATGGCAGAAATTGGTCAAAGAAGTTTCATGAAAGCCAAAAAAAAATAATCTCTGAAAATGTCTTTCTATTGTCTTTAGACTGTTACGATGATGAAGCCTTGGCGATAGCGGCAGGGGGATGAGGGCGCCGGGGGAGGAGAAGCCCTGATTACTGGAAGCCCTCATACAGTATATTACCAGACAGTGCAAAATAGTGAAATTCCGCAGTTGGTACCTTGAGGCATTTCCTGGCCTTAGATAAGTCCTAGTTTGAAATTTTTTCCCTTTAATCTTTTCGCACTGACTTTAAACGATTCCCTCTTTCACAGCGGGTTGTTAAGCAGCTCCTGGTGCCGCCTGCCGCAGAGGAGCTCTGACATTGCAAGGGTATTTTCTTTGATGAACTGTAACGAAACCTGAGCGCGAGGCTGCATTGTCTTCAGCCTCCATAATGGGCTTGCTCATTAAATGGAAGGTAAACATATTAAGAATGACAATTTCCATCCAATCATTCAATTTAGAAACGGACAGACGTTCCTTGCAAAGTCAAATAGCCCAGCAAGGTTATCTGTAATAGGGATTTTACAGTACAGCTGTCAGCATTTGGGGATCATCTGTTTACCAACAGGTATCCCTGTCACTCTTGTTGCGTTTTTCCCAATGCAGAGGGGAAAACTGAAGAATTACAGAATTGGGTACGGTACCTGTGGCTAAGTACATTTAACAAATGGTGATACTGCAGAGATGACCACTGTTTTCAGAAACACATTTGCAGCTGCATCATTTGTTTACACAAGAAAAAAAAGAGGAAAGTTCAGTGGCAAAGGTGCCACAACTGCACAATCATTTAAATACTGTAGGGGCTGATCTTGCAAATGCTTCTGAGCTTGGTGCTTATTACCGTGAATACCCTTACTAAAATTAATGGAAGTACTCAAGCAAATAAAGCTTTTAATGCCTTAAATTGCCTGAGTCTTGAGGTCCACAGGTGCATAAATGTAGATCATTACACCCACATGGAGTCCCCTGACTTCCCAAAAAAACCTCTATTTAGGTGAAATCATCTGCCCACACTGTTCTTTTTTTAAAGATTAGAGATGCAGTTTGTGGAATAACATAGCAGATAATTTCTCTGAACTTCAACAAGAAATTATTTGCTTCTTGTTCAGACAGATAAGGAGAAACTGACATAAAGATACAATGGAAGTGCCAAAATCTAATTGATTAAATTTGACAGAAGTGTGAATACAGCCACCTTCCAAATTTTTTTTTTGTGACCATAAGAAAACTCTACTTTTATACAGTCATAAAATAATAAACTACAGTTTGTGAATAATATTTAACTTTGTAAAGGCTTTTCTGCTTTTCATTTGGAATCTGAACAGTCTTTTAGGCTCATTGATGGTAACTCTCATCAAATAGTTGTCCCCAACTACCACATTACACACCAACCAGGATCCAGAGACTAAAGACCACAAAATTCATACTGGTGTCTCAACATGACTCTGTTTCGTACACATGCCCCTGCCCTCCCTATTCCTTCCTCTTCTTTCAGGGTTTATGCAAAGCTTGCAGAAGTTTCAAAGGAACTGAACACACAGAAGCTCAGAGAGATAGTAAGGTGCTGGATCTGGTCTTACTGTTTTCAGAGTTTCTAGGAGAAATGCAAGTGAAGATGACCTCAAACACAGTTTCTAAGACTCATTTCAATCATTAAAGCACCCCTTACAATTGACCACATGATATTGTCTGGTTAATTGCAACACAAATTATTATGGATATGGTATTTGGTTAATGGTTTTGTATCTATTTATTTTAAGAAGTTTTTATTTTATCAATTGAATTAGAACTAATTTGAAGGTTGCATGCAATACTGGATCTGGTAATAGTTCACCACCTGGAAAGATAATTAACATGCCTATTGCTTGTTGGATATTTATTTCCGCTCTTATATTAGACACAATATATTGGTACATCTTAAAGTTGGTATTGGATTCACTTCGGATCCAGATTTTCCACTGGTTTCTGTAATGCATGCCAGACCAACCCTTGCATGGAGTACCTGTACCAAACTCCACATGATACAACGTAAACATAAAGCTTACTGGCAATTACTGAACAAACTCCTTTTCTCAAAAATCATGACTGCAAAATGAATGCAACCTGTCACACCAAATTGAGCACATAATAAATGCATAAGAAGTCTGCTTTCATCTGGTCATAAAATATACATGGTCCCAATGGGCTGCTGAGTCTCTGTTGAGCAGCTAGGGAGAAAGTGTGGGCCCATCTAAGTCCCGACTCCAGCGGCACAGAAAACAGCTAGCAACTCTGGAAACTTAAGCTACCCACTAGACTACCAAACACTAAAAAACCAGACAATTTTCTCAGGCTACTAAGACATGGGGGTCATTCCAGGTTGGTTGAAACAGTGCTCACCATGCCATTTACTTTAGGGGCAGGAGATTTCTATTGTCTGTCCCTTTTTCTCTCTTGTAAGAGAGATGCCAAAACTTCACAAGTTCTGCCCATAGATGAAAAAAATTGTATTTGTAGGTATGACATACACAGCATGTGTGAATATGCATGACTGACAAGCAACATATATTGTAAAATCTTTGAGGCAAGAACCACATGTTCTTTGGTTTGCACTATTTTACAGTATCAAAGTTCTGCCAGTAACAGTAATCATCACACAAATCTCTACAAACAGCAGAAATTTTTTTGGTATTGTTGAAAAAGAACTGAGCATGTATTCTTTTCTCAAAAGTGAAAGAGCTACCCAAGAAGAATCTCTAACAACCAAACCATGTTCCTTTTCAATACAAATGGGAATAAGCAGGGAAATTCTGGTTCTAACGCTGTGCCAATATTTCAAGAGGGCAAATGGACTGATTGCATGTCAGTTAATACAGCATCGATCCCAGGCAACAAAACAACCAACCAAAAAAAAAAAAAGAAAATATTAAAAGATTATATTTGATTTAATTAGTATAGAATTAAAAGTTAGGGATTTAACTAGGTAATTCAACATGATACTATGGAAAATGTATTTTCTCAGGGTACTGTTTGTTTCTCCGAGATGACTTTAAATTTTGTAGCTGACAAATGATATATATAAACACAGTTTCCTATTTCAACTTGGTAAAGCATCTTACCTGATGCTTTACAGCATTTTGACTGAAATGACATAAGAAATCATCCTAGGTTGCTGCTCCACCATATTCATCAATGACTCCATGAAGTGTTAGCTGATGAGAAAGACAGGTACTAGGTGGACTGCTTGGTAGCTCGGTAAGAGGGACAAATTCAGACAAAATACATGTTAATATAGCCACACGGAGACTCGGGCATTTAGGGAAAAGATGCAAGCAATACTTCTAAAACAAGAAGAATTACGGAAAATGGTAACTTTAAAAAGGACAGAAGGTCAGCAAAGACAAGCGACTCAGCATGACTTCTCAGTGTACAATGCTCCGGCAAACAGGACTTAGAGTAACCTAGACTTGATAAACCAGAGACCAGCTAATATTCAGAGAAGGCGGCTTTACCTCTCTATACAGCACAATCAGGTCAGTCATGGAATAGTGTTTACATTTCTGATGCCCGTTCGTTGAAATTTGGAATAAACAGCTGTGAAGCTGACTGGCATTGCATTTACCTGTTCTTTTACCACAGGCCGTTTTGGAAGATGTGTATTACTTATTTTCGAGGACTGATGCAAGGTTTACTGTTAAAAATTATGGGATGTCTAGTCTTAAAATGTATAAACCTTGAAAGCTCTTGAACAAACTCATCATTCTAAACTAGCTACTTTTGTATCTTAGTATCTACTAGACTGCCTCTGAAAAAAAACTCCTTCTGAAACATCTCCCAGTTTATGCTGTCCATCATTAAAATTACAGGAAGGTTTCCAAGGGAGACTGGAATGAAAATTTAGGTGCATCAAAATTTAGTTTGCATGAATAATATACCACCATAATTTCTATTGAAGATAGTCGTACAAAAACTCCTTGCTTTGGGACACTTGGGAACATCCTGTAACGCAATGACATATAAAGAGACATAACCAAGGTAACTTCTAGCATCCAGTGTACCTCTTCGGTACAGAATAATCAGGCAGGGATAGTTGGCTGCGGAAAGGGGAAAAGCCACATGAGAGTACTTTTGTACCCATACTAATTGCTCTCATGAGAAATTAACTAGAATGGGCATAGTGCTAAAAGGATGCTGCTACAATGCTGATGGTTGCGCTAGAGCCAGCTCCTTTGCACTGAGCTTGGCTATCTGAATGGCTTTAGATTATGTGTGAAAGACTGTGCTTAGAGGAAATGTTACTGATTTTTCCTTCACCCTCCCACAATATCCATGGTGATTATAAAAATTGTTTTCACCCTATTATAAAAAGGAGGAACAAATACAAAAGTAAATGAGATAACTGGTGAACATTAAGAGGATACCTACATGACACGCGATAATTTTGAGCAAGTTTTGCCTTGTGCTCTGGACCACAAGAAAGCTCCAGTCCATCAGCTCTGTGATAACACAGTTCTGAGCTCAGGCTCAAAGGTTTGTTGAGAAATGGAGTATATTGGCTCCACAGGTCATAGTTCTAATGCAGATATATGAACTTTGAATTAGATATAGTTCATAATCTAATTTGCCGATATAGAGGTCAAGTTTGATGACTCACAATCTACCATATAGGCAAATGCACAGCATAGCAGTGGTAACATCAGGAACAGACATTCATTATTTGGTATTCCATACCAAGATAAAACTAATAATCACTGTATAGAAGAGCTTAGAATTCATTTATTGCATCTTTTGGTGAGCATATCTTAGAAAAAAATATACATTTTTCAAAGAAAGATATATAAAAAACAACTTGAAACCATGGAACAACCTTAAATTTAAAATAAATTATTCCTTATTTATATTATTATTTTACACAATATCAAAATATTGTTAATAAAAAATATTATATCCCATTGTTGCCAAATCTCTAATGCATAGTTATGAAGCCATGAATGCTAACCTTTTGCTTCCAGTGTAAGACTGTATTTAGATGTGAAAAAATATTTTTTTTCAATTTATAGTAACCTGACTTATCATCATACGTTATACCACGAAATTAGGAAATGTTTCTACAATTGACTGCATACCCACTGAGAAATACCCTCTGTATAAAACTCTGTCCAAGCAGCCCTGCAGTATCTATTCAAGCAGGAAAAGAGTGCACATCATAGCTTTGCAAGAAATAACATGATATGACCGAGTATGCTACAAAAATACACCTCTGCAAAAATTCAACAAAATGCTTTAATTTTGCTAAATCCTGAAAGTGTGTAAAACCACCAGAAATGGGATATTATTTCTGGTTATCTTATGAGAGGAAGGAGAAAACCACAATTAGGATACAGCCACTGCATTCTGTCTAACAGAGAGAAGCTCCTCAAGATAGGAGATTTTATGCTCCAGAGGGCACAGAAGACTGAAGGGAGAAAAGAAGGAACACTATTGCAGATCATTTCTAAAACATACTGAATTCAGGGGAGAAACAACCCAAACTTCACAAAGTGAAAAACTCAGGCTCCCCAATCTGTTTCCATCCTAAAGCAATCACCAACCTCATCAAATCTTACAATATCCTTATCATTTAGATTTCTCTCCTTTACATTTTTCTATAACTTCGTTCATGAATTTCATAGTATTTCAGAATTTGTATCATCATAATTCTAGTTTTTCACTGAAAATGTCCTCCAAGGTTTCTATTGTATCACCACAGAGAAAGTCAGAAAAAAATATTCAATCAAAAAACTGTAAAAAATAGTTTCATGTCAATGCTCAAAACCTTTTTTTAAAAAAAGTGGTAGTCTAGGTCATTCATATAGGTCATTCAAGGTAGTAAAAATATAAAAATATATTTGTTTTTAGTGCTTTGTCATTTCACATATTCCTAGTTAGCACTAGTTTCCATCAGGGAAGTATAGGCAACGGTGATAATTCCAGTTTTAATTAACAATTTCATAAGTAATCTGATGGGATAACAACATTAATTAAAGTCACAGATAACACTAAATTGAAAGCTGCCGTAAGCACTAATGGGATTGGGGATATAATAAAAATGAATGATAATTTACTAAGAGGAACTCCTCCCCAGACCTGAGGATCATCCTATATTGGTGTGCTCTATTAACAGCTAATCAGAAGTTAAAATCTTAAGTTCTTGACATCACCCACTATACTTTATTAAAATGTGCTTACTCTGACGTAAAAAGTAATAATAATGCTAATACACAGACACAGAAATTCTGTCTCACAATGTGAAATAAAACCATTTGGAGAAAGCATCTTGGAACGCATACACAGAGTAGGAGATTCTGACATTTTCCCAATGTAAGTCAGTCCCAAAGAGAACAGTATAGGGAAAGTTATGTCTTAGAGAGGCATGTGTAGTACAACTCTTTCTTAGGATGCTGAGATTTTGGTTAAATGCTGCTGTATTCACAGAACTGATTTTTTAATCCATATGACTTTCTTGATACTACACTTGAAATATATGCAGTTTGAAGTTTCTCCATGCTGCTGAATGGGAGCAATTTTGGAGGAAATGCACAGAAGTGGTTGAAAAGTTTCATTCATTCATTTAAAAAAAAATAATTAGAAAGGTTGATGAGGAGAGGACAAAATCCAAAATTCCACATTCAAATGTGCATGTAAAAAAGGGGCTGCTCAAGGAGATAGAAGCAGACATAATTAAAAGTAACAGGATTCACATTTCTATAAGTAAACCCCAATATTGCTAAACTAGCCAGACTAATGTCTTTCCAACCATTAAATTCTTCTGTATTGTGCTACATTTAATTGCACCCATTGTCTAAGAATTAATATTAGCTAATAGACTTGTTATCTTCTTTTTTAGTGCTCATTATGCTAAGCTACACTGCTGTATTGGACAGCTGCCATTCCTATTTTATTTAAATTTTGTATACTAAATATATTTAATCCGTTCACTGCTGCCAAACACTAACAAAAGGAAAGAACTCTGGGAAGGAAAACCAAGTTTAAATATCTAAATGAACACAATCCATTCAACAAAGTATTATCAAATAACAAAGAATAATCCTACTTCGGCAAAGGCAAAGAGCAGGTGGGATAGATCTTTTATATCATAAATATCTATCAAACTGAGATTATCCTAAATCCATTTTTAAAGGATTTATCCTTTAAAGGCCTTTAAAGGACAAAGTTTAAAATGCGCCCCATATTTCACTAGCCCTTTAAATGTTTATATCAAGAAAGTGGTGTTGCAACAATGACAAGACTGAGTTGTTATTACAAGGAGGTATTTTGAAATGGCGCTATGACAACCAGCTACAAGACAATGCAGATCTTGCTATTTTAACACAAATTTCGCTGTAAGCATAGCTAGACCTAGCTCACTGCTAAGGACAGCAGGGTCTTGACTTGATTCCTCTCCTATGCTAAGCTGTGTGCTATGATGTAACCTGGTCCATGCTACATCCAGCCAAACGTGCACTGAGTAAGCACACATCCTTGCCAGGTAACTCAGCTCTCTGCAGCATGGGATGTGGTATTTCACTATGATAATTCCCTTCTTGACAACTACATTTTTATTAATTTGTAAATCCTTATATTGAGATTGTCTGAACAAGTGGAGAAAGAATGAGCATCAAAGCATGAGTAATTGAGCAGCACTCTTGAGGGGCTGCACAGTCACCTGGCGGGTGCCGCTACAAAGGGAGGTAACAGAGAGATGACAACCCCCGGCTTCAGCTATTCAGAAGCTTTTGACCCTGTCAAACCAAACGGCATACAACGGACTGACTGCAATTTTTTTCCAGTACACAAAGAGGAACAAGAGTATCAAAGATGAAGCACTAGAAGCCAAGAGTGTATCTCTTTTGTATGTGTAACTTACCAAAAGAGATGACTGAAGAAAAGAAAAAAAAAATATTTGAAACTTAACGCGATTTTAAAAATTACTTCTTGGAAACTAAATATAATTAATGTTAAATCTTTGGTAGAAGAAATGGATTTATTCTGTCAAAAGTTAATTTTTAAATTTTGGTTTAAACAACCACAGCTTTAGTTTAAAATTGAGAAAAGAATCAATAACCATTTCATGAGCACTACTATCCAAACAGGCAGTGAAAAAGACAAGCTGGCTGAGTGTGTACACCTCAACATCTCACTACTGATGTCCTCCCCTAGTAAAAAGCTTAATTATGCCAGAATTCATCCTACCAATGATGTCCAAGTTGGAGCTGTAGTTTGAAGTCTAGTTGATAGAGACAAAGGCCTCCAAAAACCAAATTCAGCCTAATTAAGTGACTTTCTGGTGACTCTGTTATCCTCTATCCCACCATCTACAGAGGGTGACAGCAGAACTGAACTCATGAGTTAAGCGTGCCTGAAGTCTGGGGCCAACCTGGGCATTATCCCAGCTGTTTCTTGGTGTGAAATACATGACAATCATGCTTTGCATAAAAAAAAAAACAAAACCAAAACAACATACTTTTCTCACTATTGGCTTTTATCTGAAAATGATGTTAACCAAGCCATTTGGGATGATACATTTGAGTTCAGATGATGCTCTACAGAGTATTATCACATAACTAACCCCTCCCTGTCCTTCTCTCTAGTTCCCACACACAAGGTTTTCCTGTTTTGCTCTTGGACAGTAAGCGCCCAGCTTTAACACCTTAGCAAATAAACAGATGAAGAGACGAAGACGATTGGCATTGGCCCTCTACTGTTTCTATACTACTGTGTCAGTAAATACAGCTGCTTGTCCTTCCTCATTTCACAAGTTTTAAAAATGATTCACGTATTCTCTTTAAACCCGTTGTCCGTCCATTACTTCATGCTGAAGTAAACTGAACTGTGCTTTCAAAACTCCATGATCTGGAAGCTCATTCAAAAACTCTACCCAAAAGAAAGCAAAAGCAGTCACTGTTTTCCTCTGGGAGACCAAGTTCTCCATGAAGCACAAAACCAGACAACCAGAAACCAAGGAAAAGATTCTATAATTTTATCTGCAGGATTGGTAATGAATCAGCAAAATGGTAGGGGGGGGAGGAGTTTTGCAGGTTTTTTTTTTGTTTTTTTTTTTAATTATTAGAAAATTATTTTAAACAGTGAAATGGCAAGTTTGCCTATTAGTCCATACATAAATATAGTCAGCATACTGAGTCAGAAGCAATAGCTGAGAGCCCTAGGATGTCCAGCTCTGAATACTCTGGAACAAGCTCCACAGAATATGCAGCTACATTTATGAAACTGTCCAGTCCTTTTACAATCAGCTATGTTTACTGTTAATTCTAGCAAAATCATCCACCGCTGAAATTCCTGGGACTCCTTCCTACTTCCTAATCTCACCTGCACTTTTCGAAACCAGTGAATACCCTCCGAACCATGACAACCTTTGTTTCCTCCGCAGTGGTGCGAGGGCAGACGTGTCTAGCAGAAATAGCAAAGAAAGAAGAGGCGAGGGAGAGGACACAAAAAGGAGACCTTTCTTAAATTAATATTTTTGCTTTCTGCTGTTCTCTAATACTTTTAGGGATGTATGAGCACAGCCTAATCCCCTCCGACCACCTCCTTTTCACAGAATTTGGTATTGCCCAAGTAAGCTGGGTTACTTTGAAATATTTCCACTCCCTTCACATCTCTGCTGCAAGATCCGACACAGTAAGAAGCATTCACATAAGTAAAACATGACTTCCCAACTGTTTAAATTATGTAAAATGCTAACAATATTCTAAATACAGGAAAACTGTTTCTTTAATGCTCCTTTCTGACAGTTCACCACAACTGCATCCATTTCAAAGGCTTCTGCTCCCCACACAGAATTAAATAGCTGCTACAAATGTCCTTTGAACAAGAGCTGCCATCAGTGGCATAGGAACACAAGCAGCCTGGGGGCTGGTATCAAACAGTCCCCCAAAAGAAAGATTATGAAGCAACCAAGGACATCTAAAGAGAGAAATCTAGGCTGAGAACTATTTGAGGAATTATCTTGAGAGAGATTTCTTCCCGAAAATATATCAGACGTGGTTTGCACTATAAAGCATCCTTTACCAGCGCAGTCCAGGGCATGCATGTATTCTAGTGTAGTTTCAGTCCCGACAGCCGAACCCTGACCTTCTACAAGTAAAGTAATAGCAATCCTTGGAGTTACGTGAGCCTTTGATTGACACTTCTCCACTGTGGCAGTCTGTGTAGGTGTCTGTCAGCACAAACAGCTCTAACATCAATGTGACAGTGCCATTGTCTGCAACACTGGCTCTGCTGGTCAGATTTTCTACCTCTGCTGCCCAAGGATTACATGACTATACATTCATAAGCTTTAAGCTGTCACTGTGTCTTGGAAATGTCCCTTCTTTGCCTATGTTATCAGCACAAGTGGATGCCAGTGCCCTAGATAAGGAAAGGGATCCTGGATTTTTTTCAGCCTGAGGGTAAAAGAACCAGCACAGAAGACCAGCTGCCAGAAATCAGAGGGAATACAGATATTCCTTTGGACATTTAAAAAAAGACATGAAATCTAATGGAAGATGCTCTTCACTTGGGGAAAGAACAGCTCTGAAGCAAGAAGACAAAGGACGTAAACAAAATACAGTGGTACCACATGTGGGTACAGGCTAGAGCTTAATGCCATTTTGTACAGGGACTCAGTACCACTCCAGGAATGCAGAAGACACTTGCAATGTCCAGAGAAGGGTCCCCAATACCGCAAGGCATGGAAGAGTTCATAGGGAAAGGCAACACAGAAGATGCAGAGCCCACAAAGACCCAGGAGCTCTTTCAGACTCAACAAAACCATGCAGAAAGATGGAAAAGGAAACCAATGATTTACAACTGTCCATACAACGAGCATTAAAAAAGAAAAGAAGAAAAAACATCTTTCTTTATTGCCTCAGCATTTCATTCCCAGTGTCCCATCATAATCTCCAAACACTTCTCTCCCCCCTGTAAATGACAGGGAACAAAGACACCCTGTTTCAAGGTAGGCCGTTTGTTTCTGGGGCATGTACGTGGTAAAAGAAGGTACACAGGGTGAAAAATTGTTAACCAACCACAACCTACAAAGAGGACCACGCCAAAAACATTGTGTCCCTAGCAAAGCTGTCCCTGAAACATAGTGTATGGTGGTGTTTGGTGTAGATGGTTGGGTTATTTTAAAAGCAATAAAGTAAACCAAAAAGTCTGTATTCCCAAAGAAAACACTTTATCAGAGGCTTTTGATGTAGTCAAAAGTAAAAATGCTCACAAACAAAGGAAACAAATAAAAATATATATGGAACAGTACTGATTCAAGTTAATTTAAGTATGGTGAAAATATCAAAGCATATCTGGAAAGAATTCAGCAGCTGGATACTTGGACTATGCCACACTGCAAACATACTAATAAGGACTCATCAAAAGTAGTGGTACTACTGAAAAATACATTTTTTGTATTCAAGATCAAAAGTTTAAGTACAAAAGAAACTTCTTGCATGCTGTACCTCAGTTCAATAATTAGGCAGACATTACTGAATGTTGTAAGAACGAAAGAGCAGCAACAGTTCCTCTCTGTTGGGACTGAGATTCATTTTAGCTTTTATATACCAGTGCACATTTATTTAAATTTTCATGGAGTAACAACTGGTTTTTTTCTCACACTTATTTTAAACAAGGAAATAAGTTTTGTATAAACATGGGGAGGAAGCAAAGCAAAGACTTTCCTCTCGCACAGATGGCAGTAGAGTGGGTGCTGGCCCTAACTTTTGTTTGTGCCATGCAATGTGCTCATGCTTGAGTGAGGAAAGATGTGCAATAGTCAGCATGTATCTGCCTTTCTTTGCTAATGCACTCCAGCAGGTCAACTCCGTGAAGGAGTGAGTGGCACATGTAAGCATTGGTAGTTCCAAGGTGACTTGCAACAACAGCAGCAATATTGGGCGAGTAAGGATCAGATTTTGTTTTGTGACATTTCTGCTGCCTATATAATTTTAGTTAGTGTCTCCAAACCAACTTGTGCCTGCTCAAATAATAACTAATTCTTTATCATCTCTTTTTCAGTTTCACAAGACAAAAAGCAGTCTGGGCACACAAGAGTTTCCACTGGGGCAGTAATGGCACTGAATGCTCCTGTTCAGCCTCACAACTTGCTGTCTGTGGGTGATAACCATGCTTACTCTGGATTTCATAGAATCATAGAACAGTTTAGGTTGGAAGGGACCTTGAAGATTGTCAAGTTCCAACCCCCCTACCACAGATAGGGGCACCTCCCACTAGACCACATTGCTCAAAGCCCCATCCAGCCTGGCCTGACACACCTCCAGGAATGGGGCTTCCACAACTTCTCTGGGAAACTTGTTCCAGTGCCTTACCACCCTCAGAGTGAAAAATTCCTTCCTAATATCTAATCTAAATCTACCTTCTTCCAGTTTGAAGCCATTCCGCCTCATCCTATTACTACATGCCCTTGTAAAAAGTCCTTCCCCAGCTCTCCTGTAGGCCCCCTTTAAGTACTGGAAGGCCACAATAAGGTCTCTCTGGAGCTTTCTCTTCTCCAGTTTGAAAAACCCCAACTCTCTCAGCTTGTCCTCATAGGAGAGGTGCTCGAGCCCTCTGGTCATCTCCGTGGCCCTCCTCTGGACCCGCTCTAACAGGTCCATGTCTTCCCTATGTTGGGGCTCCAGAGCTGGATGCAGTACTCCAGGTGGGGTGTCACCAGAGTGGAGTAGAGGGGCAGAATCACCTCCTTTGACCTGCTGACCATGCTTCTTCTAATGCAGCCCAGGATACGGTTGGCCTTCTGGGCTGCGACCGTGCATTGCCTGCTCATGTAGAGCTTGTCATCAATCAGCACACCCAGGTCCTTCTCCTCGGGGCTGCTCTCAATCCATTCTCTGCTGAGACTGTATTTGTGCTTGGGATTGCCCTGGCTCAAACGCAGGACCTTGCACTTGGCCTTGTTGAACTTCATGACGTTGGCATGGGCCCACCTCTCCAGCCTGTCCAGGTCCCTCTGATACCAAACTAGTTACCATTGGCCAATCTCAGGCAGGACAGCAAGCTGTATTTCCATCATCAAACCAGCTTTTGCTGGTCTCACAGCTGGCTGAATTGCAGGGATAGGAAAAACACGATGCACTATTACAGCAATGATATTCTCCTATACAAAAGTTCTGCAACAGCCAACGGGGAGCTGCACTTTTCCACACCTGCCACTGAATATTTAATGGCCTCACAACTACTGCTCTACTGTGAGCAACTGGTGTGTAAAAGCCCGTATCATCTGGTGACTTTCATTTACGGTCTTCCTCATGCATCCTTCAAATGATCTAATTTCCAGCCTAGCACCCTTGGCTGCTCTGGTAGTTGCTTTGAATGAAGCAATATAAAAGAATTCTTCACATACTTTATTTTAAAGTATCTCAGCTAATTTTTCCAAAATAGAAGCTTCTGCCAAGGAAATGGTGAAGAGATTAAAAGTCAGTTTGAGAAAGAGTGGTTAGGATACTTAAACAAAACACATAGAAGATGGAAAAGTGAAATTTTAGGCAGTTGGATCCTCATCACCTACCATACCCTGAGAGCAGCTTTGTTAGAGCATGGCAGAATGCTTTATGCCTAAAGGTAATATTAGGACAGTAGGGTGACTGCATACTGCTATAATTAGTTTCTGCCACTGCAAAATGTTGTTGTGAGAAAGGGTTGCCTCAGAAAAAGATTAAAATCTGAAAGAAATCCAGCATCGTAACAAAGTTAAAAGTTGTGCACTACCAGAAATTTTACTAGTGCAATATTTTAGTGCACTGATGAGTACTTGCAGGTGGCAGTGCTTGGACTTTGTATCCAGACTGGATTAAAAATAAATAATGTAGCCTTTATCTGTTGCAGTCCTGGAAGAATAAATGTGAGATATCCAGTCATTGTGTAAAATGATGCAATATATAATTTGAAGTAGCATAAAAATGCTTATCACAAAATAAAATACTTTTTAGAAGTACATTAGCATGTTTGACTCCTACTGATTTCAAAGTTTATTGAATTATTGATTGTCCAGGGATACAAATCTGGACTTTAATATAGCATAATTACTAGGGAACACTATGATATATTCTATCAAATGTACTAAGATATCACAGTGCCAGTAACACATGAAGGTAAATCCTAGATTTGTAATGGCAGTTTCTAAACTCATTCTTGTAATTGCCACTCAGAGACTGCACGATCCCGAAATTTAAAGTAATTGAGAAATAATTCTGGATCACAGCTTTTACCCAGTTATTTTGTGTACAGGGAACTCACTGGGGTTACAAGATTCCTGTTATAAACATGTACAGAATAAATAGCACTATATTAAGCTGTAGTACAAATATTTGACTCATTGCTGCACAGTTCACAGATAGTTTAATGATGGAAAATAAACTCCTTTTGTGTTTCATTAACCTTCTCATTACCTTGGGCATGTCAACTTTAGTCCTCTAAAAATGAAGGAATAGAAAACTGTGAGGTAAAAAAAAATGAAATTCAAGGATCGCTACAACTTAGTCATATACCCATATTAAATTCAGAACTGACAAGCAGATGCTGGTTATATATGTCACTTTACACAAGTATTAATCAAAATATTTATACCTTGTAATTGTGTGAGCTGGCAGGCATAAAACTTGCTGTGAGGAAAAGTCTGTCAAGAATGTACTAGAATTAGTATTAGAAGTATGCTCCTCATCCTTCTGAAAGATGTCTAAATTACCATCAGTAAAAGGTCGCTAAGCAGGAACCCCAACACTCTTTTGCTTTTGAAAACATCATGGCATTGAATGCCTTTAAGGGCTAAATTAAATGCTGTGATCCAGTAAGCATCTGGAAGCCCTCAGATCCCACTCCTTGAAGGTAGTAAGATACAATACTTCGAAGTGATGAAATTTTAACACACAGAAAAGCTGCTATTGACCCTAAAGTGATTGCTGTTTGCCCTAGGGCACCAGCAAATCTAAATCCATATTTTGGGTTATAAGCAGAAAATGCTTCTCTGACAGAATCAAAAAGGAAAATCAAAATGTGCTTGTTCTGTAGCCTCTCAGGGATTCTGAATAAATCCACCCAGATCATAATGACAGAAAATAAGTAATGTGTATCTCTATAGTCTGCCACAGTTTTGTTCCAGATGGATGGAGGGAGGAAAGAGAGGAGGAGACTCTATTAATCATCATTCTCTAGATAGCTTTAGTACCTATGCTATCTTCTTAGAAAGCTCATTTCAGAGGGCTTTCACACTGGAGATCTGTGTATGAGAAGTTATGCAACAAAAATTCATCAAGACTAGGCAACCACACCCAAATCTGGATAAATTTATGTGTGTTAAAATAATTCTTCCCCAAACTGACCTTAAATTTTTAACTATTTTATCAGCCCAGACTGTCTTCCTAAAAGAAGTATTTCTGTACTGCTGGGTTGGAGACAATACATAAGAGAGTGTGATGGCTTAATTACCAAAAAAATGGGCATCAGGGAACTGCCAAAGAATCATTTAGATGAAACTCCACAGCTGAGAATTCGGATGTGTGTTTGCAGAAAGCATCGTCGTAGCCAAGCTGCCACGAAACAGATGCAGCTCTGCTTAGGGTGAGCAGAACCAGGAGGCAGGGAAATTCGCTGCCTGGTCTCCAATGCCACGGACAGGCGGTGCTGCAATAATGCTAAGGGTGCATGATAGCAAAAATCATCACGTGCAGGCAGGTTGGGAAATAAAGATAAAGAGCAGAAGGTGGTGTGGAATATTTCAAGTAATAGGTGTGTTGAACCATTAACCGCCGAACACATGAACAGATTAGGTTTTGTCCTATAGTACAGGTATAAAATAATGGAGAAAATAGAGAGGGCTTTGGTACACAGGAGATGTTAAGAGGGGTGTCTAATCTGGACTAGGATGCCACAGGGCATCCTAGGGGATCTCCCTTGGGATCCTGCCACAGGGGCACTAGTCAGCTGTGCAGGCAGCCCTTAAGGAAGAGCTCACAGGACTTTTCCAGTTTGGTAGAGAGGTTGGTTACTACTGCAGGTTTCAGGGACTTGGTGGGTCTGCTTGACTGCCCATTTCTTCAGGGCACATCCTGTTCCTGATAGCGATGCTTACAACTGACTATAATTAGAAACAAAGCTACTTCTTGTACCTTAACCTTTTCACTCATCATTTTGTCTTCACGACTTCACTCAGCCCTTTGGCACACCTGCTCCATCTAACTACTCATATACAGAACAGCATGTGAAGGGATTTAAGCCGAGAACTAATTATGCCGATAGGAAGCCACCAGGGAACACGCCAGTGCAGATTGCTCATTTGCCTCATGGGATAGTATGTCAAAAAGAAAGTAGCAACAACATGTCAGGCAACCTAATGTTTCCGAAGCTTGACACAACACATTACAGGAATGAAAGATATTAAGCTTTAATACAATCACAAAGCAAAGGCAAAGTCACATTGCTTTAAAGAGAGGTTTACATGAAAGCATAGTTATGTGTGTGGATAATGAGATACTATTATAACTTTGTCTTTTGAACTGGTTTGTCCTGCACATTTAAAAATCTGTACTAAAGATTGACATGTTTAAACAACGTTAAGACTGTAATCATCACCTGTGCTAAGCACGAAAAGTGTAGGTTAGTGGTGACAATCTCAACTTCAGATTGTCTACTTTGGCCTAAATCTCAACAGAAAAATCTATTTGAAGCTTCTTCAGTATGCAGGGAATAGCTGGAACAAGGACCATTTTTAACTTCTCTTTTAATTTTGCTCACTTGCCTACTTTGCCTCAGATTTTTGCCTCTAGTCTTCATTACTGGGTTTTGATAACAGCTTCCAGCCCACCACTTCCCAAACCTATAAAAAGAGCAGTACTTGAAATTATTATAAATGTAAAAGAACATTTAAACTGTCATTTAAACAAACAGGCATATAACTGGTTTTCCTTTGTCATACGTGCTATTAGGACAAAACATGTGTTGGAAACCTCCAGGCTCAGGGACTAAAGAACAGGAAAACGATAAAATTACCTCCTTTTATCTCCCTTTTTATCTCCCTCACATTTACATCATTTGCATGAAGCAAAACACTTTTTAGTGACTGCTGTTTTTTTAAACTAAGAAATTGTCAGTTTTCATTCTTCATAAAAGATCCAAATATGATTTCTTTAATCCATGTCAGTTACCAATAGCCTGTAAACCTGGAGTTTTTAAAAAAAAACAATCAAACCCAAACTAGAAACCTTAGGGAAGTATTAAAAAAGGAAGAAAAATGTGTAAGAAAAGCACTTTATGCTTTCATATCTCAGAATCTATTATGGTGATGTTTTTCATTAATCTGTCTCATGGTATGAAAACAATATAACCACACATATGGGCTTGAACCATGTACACTGATCACCAGATCTGGATGTAGAGAGGAGCACCTCGGTAAGGAGAGGACAGCTGAGAAATGCCAAGATTAAAACAGGTCTGGGGATCCTCACAGTCCCAGCCACAAGGGAGAGGCAAAGGCACGCAGCCCTCACAGCCACATGTGGCAAATGTGCTTGCTGACATTCATCAAGCCCCAAATGCCAGCATGCCTATTCTTCTACAATGGCTGGTTTTATACTACCTAGGACCAAGTCACTGAGGGTCCAGCTGAGGAAGGATGAAAATCAATAAAAAGGGCTATATAAAACATTTTTTGAAAGGAGGTAAGGAGGTCCCACACCATGTCTAGCCTACTGCAGCTGCCTTGCCACCATGGCTAGACTGCTGCTGCCCACATTAGCCGCGTCGACATTTCACAGCAGTGTAGCACAGTCAACCAGCAGAGAAGTAGTCTGATACACTAAGACTCAACACATCTGTTATTTCTTAAGTCTGAAGGGTAAAAACGCCAACTAATAACCACAGTATAATGTTGCCTAGTGGCAAACTGCAAAAAGATTTATTGACTTTTAGCAGTTGACTACATCTACTGAAGCAAGCTGTGTTTTGACATGTACAATACTGTGTGGCACAGAAGATTTTAACTAAACACATGGCAAAAACATATACTTGCATCAAGTTCTTTACAAAAAAATATTTGGTCTCTCCTTGTTTTCATTGTTTGAAATTGTAACAATTTAAACTTTTTGGTTTACAGGAAAGTCATAGAACATGGCTTAAGGACCAGGTTTGAACCCATCTAAACAGATTACAGAAGATGTAAGAATAACTGAACGTGAAACATCAGCAAAGAACACTGTAAGGGAATGATAAGAGCGACCTGGGGAAGGAAGTTTCCAAATTAGGTATAGCCCTGCTATGAGTTGATGTTTGGTACCATTTGATGAGCAATGACTACGAGAGGCCAATTGGTTTAGGCTTTCGAAGTTAAATCTGCTCATTGTAGCTGCAACGCTGTTAAGTACATATTACTAACTAAATAGAAATTCAAGTCACAAAATTGCACTTTACCAGATCACTGGGAAAATGTATTTTTTCTATTCACATTTCTCTATTCACATTCAATCCTTTCACAAACTACACAATGGGCTTAATTCCATGAGCAAGGGGAAAAACTCAGACTTATCCATATACAGGTTAAGGTACAGCCTTGAACACGTGACGCAGCTGAAGTCCAGGATGACCACTAGACTACAGATTTGATGACTAAAAATATCACGGTGCTGAATCCAGCTACCTGGGGCAGCATGTCTCCCTAGGAGCTATGAAGAATAATGTTTAAATTAGATTTGAAATACTTACCATGCACAAAAGAGCAATCACGAAATTCAGCATATACTTGTAAGGACAAGTCCAGAATACAACTGTGCTATGAAGTCTCAGCATATCGGATCCCCTACCAAACACAAGAGTCCTCTATAATGCTTTTCTTGATAAAAAGATTAACAGATGTTCAAGAAGACCTTTTCCCAAGATGTTTATAAACTAGAATGTGAAATTTTACATGCAAGATCCTAATTGTGATGGGTTTTTTTAGTTAATTTTAACATTTGTGCACAGAATTCCTAAAAAATTGCTTGTAAATGATAAACTTAAGTACATTAGAGATTTGCACACCATTAAGCCAGTCAAGTTCCACCTTGTTTACTCACTGAAGGTGTTGTATGTGGGATCAGAACTATTAGAAACATATTATTATTCTTATTGTACTGAAGAGCCCTACACAGAAAGATACATAGGAAACTTCATTGTAGCCATGACCAAAACTAAATGAACTATTAAGAAACATACTGGTGCAACCATTCTTTGTTTCATCTATTTCTAATTCTTAATTAAAAAATGCAACAATTTTTAGGGGTACATTAAACCTGGGAAGAAAGGCTGGGCTAGAATTATATTTCAAATGGAATACAGAAACAGCAAAAACCATAAGAGAAACCGTATCTGTTCTAGTTTGCCAAGGAGTGGATTAAGATCAAATAGGAAGTCTGAGGTAAAAACAGTAAACCCTCACAGGTGGAGACATGTGGAGGTCAAATGCCATGATGTCAGCAGCATTACAAATTATTTAAATTTGCATCAACTTTGACCACATGAATGAGAACCAACCTCCTTTCTCCTCCAGCCTAAAGCCATCTCCCAGATGAATTTCTTTTGCAGCCCGTTCACAAGGAGTAATGCAATATTTTGGCCAAACTGAATTTTTGGAAGAAGCTTGTACAGCTGTGCAATACAGGAGAGCGGAGTGCACCCTACACCACAGCACCGGGGGCTGCGTGGAGACCCCACCCTTCTCCAGCAGCTCCAGGGTCACAGCTCTGTAATCTGGAGTCTCACCAGGTCTGGAGTCTCAAACTGCAGGGACAATATTTACAGTACTGGCTAAATTATGAAGGTGGTAATATCACTGCTATAACTGACCAGTGTTGGCAAAACACACTGGAGAAGGAAAGAATTAGTTTAGTTTTGAATTCTGAAAGATATTCCGTTCACTAAAAGCTGTAGTTGATGACAAAAACAGATTCTTTGAAAACGCACAAATCTGTAGATTTATCGAGGTCTGAATAATGAGCCAAATGGAAAGAAAAGAATTGTTTTGAACAGGTTTTTTTTTTTTTTTTCATTTTAAAAGAAGTGTTTCTTCTTGCTTCTGCAAATCTTCAAATTTAGTGGTTTGTAAGATAAATAAACAAACCATTACAAATGGAATTTGATTTAAATGTCAGTCATGAGACAGATAGATGCTTTTCAAGAACAAAAGCAAACACTGAAACTTTCTCCTATATAAACAGAAGTGAAAAAGATCCTATCTGGCAGCTTAGCAAAGCCAAATCTGAACCATCACAGAGCCTGCAAAATCAAAAGTTAAAATTTTATCAAAATAGCCAGTCTTCCTTCTGAAAAGGCCATTGGTTATTCACTGCAGTGAAAACTCAAGAGAAAAAAGGAAAAGAAATGGGATACCTAACCTTACCATGTGTGAAAATAGAAGACTTAAAAAGCCAAGGCATAATGCACATAATGAACATAATGCAAAACAATTGAGTTCAGTGTCCTCATATACATAAAATAATTCAGGGCATCATTTTCTACACCTATGGTAACTTCTAAAACATGTAAAATTAGTTATGTCACTACTGTCTAATAGTAACTGTTACTGAAATGTCACATCAATCTGTTTCTTTAGCTTGAGTTAAATCTGTCTGAAATACTAATTCATTGATAAAAACATACTCTTGAAAGCACTGTCTTTATTATCTAAAACACAGATGCATCCTTGATAGGTGCTGAAAAGAAACATAGGCAAGAAAAGAATAAGAACAACTATCTGTACTCACTATATATTCGCTTATGCATCATTGTACTATGTGTATATCACCATTTTACAGGCAACAGACACATCGGCTGTTCAACTGAAGCACAACAAATCATTTTTATAACATTGATTTGCAAATTTTGCTCTCTGAATTGCATTGCTTCAGCCATTTGAAATGAATGTGACCACTACCAGTAATAATGCTTTCCTTCACCAACACAGCACCCTCATTAAACCACAAGCAAATCAGCAAACTGTTCCAGATTCTATAAAATAAATCTGTCCTTTTATCAAAAATAAAGTATTCCTGAGTCCCATCAAAGTTAGCTGCACCTGAAAATCCCACACTGAGAGTCAGAAGGGCTTTTTCTTATACAAAGGACTCACGATAGTACATTGATTTCTGTATGTACAAAAAGAAAAAATTGATTTTTCATATGTACAAAAGGCAAACATTGATTTTTATTAGTTCCATAATAATAACTGTGCTGTTGCTTGTTCTGTGAGCTAATGACTTCTTTTTTTACTGCTTAAGTCACATCCTCACATATTGTTATATACGTTATATGCACCTACCGTTATTCCAATTGTTTGCCAGTTTAAGAGATAATATTTCATATTAATGAAAGAGAATATATTTTAGGATTATACGTTTTACTGCACAGCATTTGTTTCTATTTCTGTATGTGGGGGGAAAAAAAAAAAGATACCAAAGTTCCACCTCAATTCTTTTACCCGTTTTATGTTTTTAGCAAAAGACCCGTGTCAGAAAGAATTATACGAATCAGTGATTAAGAACTGAACAAAGCTTAACAATACATATTTCACATGTGTCTAGTCTCCTTTATGGTCTGAGTTTTAACAAGTAGCTCTAGTTAAAAATAAATAAAAATAAAATCACAGCCACTGTCAGTGCTACATCAGTAGCACTCTAGTCACGTTTTGAGCTAAAACCACAACACTCTGAGAATTAAATTACTGTGTTTCCGTTGCATGACTGCATGTACAAAACCAGGTCTGTCACTCTTAAAATCATACTAATTAAAACATGCACACAAAGTTTGATAATACTAGTAGAATTTCCTAGAGCTAGTGCAGAGAGCTATACAACTAAGTATCTGACATGCTTCATCTATCTTAATGTAGCAGTGTCAAGCCGGCCAGTGGTACAATGACTCCTCCGAATGAAGAGTAAAAAAGGAAAATGAGCTGTTTCCAGCCGTCTGTGGCTAGTTATAGGCTGCCGTGACTTGCGTACCCATCCTTTCAGAAACAGGTTTTGCAACAGGGATGCACACACCTGCAACCTCAAGGTCCATCTTGGCAATCCTTGCCTAGGAATGAACCACAGGTACCCCACAGGCAGCAGGAACCTGTCCGCACATCACCCTGTGTCTCCTTTCTTGCATTACCTTCCTGGCTCACAGTCTCAGCAAAATAAATGCTCGGCAGAAGTGAGCACAGCTCCTTTGCAGGCTGATTACATTACCCCCTGTGCCCACAGCCAGGCCCCCACACGCTGGCTCTGTTTTGCAAGAATAATGAATATTGGCAGATCCTAATAAGAGGCAGAAATCTCCCAGGCGTCCAGCCCTGTCTCCTGAGACTGCTCCACCAGGAACATCATCAGGATCAGAAAGCTCAGGAAAGAGCCGAGACGGCATCACCTTGACGCAGGTGCTCTTAAATTATACACCAATACAGCTCTCGGCTAATTACTCAAAAATAAATAAATTACAGTGACGATATTTCCTTCCGAGAGCAAAAAGCACAAGAGGCTGTTACTCAGTTGAGAAACTGAATTTTTAAAAGCCCACCTCTTGAACTTAAAATTTAAGTCTTCCTATTGAATTCTGTACCTATAAAATATGATAAATATCTTTGTACCATCAAGGAGTAATATGCAGCATGGTGCCAGCTGCTGGCTGTTACAACAGATTTATCACCACGAATCCAGTGGAATACTGCTGTTGCTGAGAATAACAAGTATATGATTTGGGGAAACATAAAAATAGGAAAAAAGTGTGCTCTTTGACAGAAGTCAAAGGGAACACAGAAAGGTACAGCAGATCTTTAAATACTCCCTTTACCCGCTTCACACTGTGTTGTTAGCAACAGCGCAGCACACAGCAGAACGGCAGCACGATAAACCCCACTGCAATCCCATTGAATCTCATGCTCCATAGAGAAGGGCCACGTCGGAACAAAGTCCACCTAGCCCTGTAACACAGGGCAGTGGCCAAAAATAGTTTCATATAGAAAGAACAAAATACCCAACAACAACATGGACAGCATACGGTACACGGAGAATCAGAATGACTACTTTATTTTAAAAAAGTGGGGGAAAAAAAAAAAGCCCAAACCTGTAAGTCATATTCAGGTTTGTTCCCAGCATGCTGGTGGCCTATATAAAATGGAAGCTGCTTTATGCACACCACATCCCCTCTTATTAGAGGTATAGCAACAACATCTGCATGTAGTACAAGGGAGGTGGGAGTAGGATGGAGGCAGACCTTTTCCAGGGAAGATGAAGGATGTTTGAACATGAACACAATTCTTTACAGATGTCTTAGAAGATACTGGGCACTGTGTTGTATAAGCCACAGGATTAGTTCTGGATAAAGGACACAGTGCTATTATAATTTGGTTTTGGACTTTTAAGTGTGGAATTTTCACGTTTTCAATTAAACATTTAAATCAATTTGCTATACACCAATGGAGAAGGAGGTTTGGGAATTTAGCATGCTGAAATACACGTAGACAGCTACAATCTCTATATAATTTTCTTTCGTGATGACTCCAATTACAATATAGTGCTCTGCCAAAAAAAAATATATCTTCAAAACATTTAGCTATTGCTGTACTATATGGCTTAATTAAAACCTTATGTTTATCACTTGATACACTGAACATGCAGTCCTCATGAAGTGCCTTTACAAGCCACTCAGGAAAGCAACACCACCATGACACTGAGTAATTTTGTGTGCCAAGAAACAAACTCTATCATACAAGGAGAATTTGTATTCTAAAGAAAACCAAAAATGACACCAGGTGCATCTCTCGATGAAAGACTCAATTATAGTGTAGTAAGAGCTACCTGCCCCAGGAGACTTCATTCAAATTTAGCATATTTCAAAGAGAGTTTGATTATCTGGATGATAGCCTCTGACTAATTCAGCACTAATTCAGCTTATTCATGTTCAGCAACGTATGTCCTAATCTATGTCTGTATCAGAGAACAGTCAGGTCTGTAGTCATTTTGCACCCCAGAAATGCAGGGGTTTACAACTTTTCCTTAAGCAAACTAAATGAAGGTAACCTTGTGCTCCATAATTCAGTTGTGGGGAAGCCACCGCACTCATTTACACATTTCAGTCATAAATCCTTGGACCTGGTCCATGAAAACTACTGAACGATAATCTTTCTTACATTTTGAAAGAAGTAAGGCTAGTTGGGTGTCTTCATCACCAGTATCTATTAGCTTATTGAACCAAAGGAGATTGGAGACTCCTCTCATGATCGTAGTAGTTATACTGCATGCCAATGCCTACAGAATTTTACTTCTTGAATCTTTCATACCTGTGTACTACTAAAGCAATCTAAAAAATCAACATAAATCATAGCAATATAATGGATTACCTCAAATATTTCCTGATCCATTTGTGGTAGCCGAAGAAAATTAACAGATTGGTGCGGTAGGTTTATGTGGCTCCAAAACTTTTGACTGAACATGAAATTTTGCTATTTATCTTTTACTGCATACATCCAAAATTCAATACTATTGAACAATATTGAACAATATTGAACAATATTGAACAATAATGTTCAATACTATTGAACAATACTATTTTGTTCGGAAACATTTTGGCCAACCTAAAAAAGGTCAAACTCTCAGGTTTTTATTTTTTGTGTTGTGGAGGCTTTTTAAGTCTTGAAGTCATAACTATCTGTCAGATTGCTTCCTAATCTCCGTAATATTTCTAAAGTAAACTTTACCTTCACAGCAAGCTCAAAGGTTGTGCCCTACTGCATGTCAATGTCATATTAAACTGCCTTCAAGAAGAATTTATAGTCATTAAAACTATTTCTAGTTTTTGCTGGAAAGTAAGTAAGAGGGGAATGAAGAAGTGATGCACGCTACAAGCTTAAACTGAAGCTTCTTATGAAGGTACGTTGCAGAATGTAATAAAAAGTCACATGGAAGTTTACAGGATAAGTTGCTCAAAGAATATAAACTTCAGTTATTACTGTCATATAGTATGCTAATTGGATGTCCTGGAACTTAGCTTACTTCTTACTTGTGATTAAAGTTCATTTATTGACAATTAATGGTTTCTTCTGTTTTTTGAAGTGTATGAATGAAAGGGTACGCAGCATTTAAATTTCATCCACGACTTAACTGAAATATTTCTCTGCTCTTAACACAGCTTTTTAAAATTGCTTTTCTGTGGCTTCCTAACTTTTTTCCCTTCTCAATAGCATGGAATATTGTATGAATAAATGGATTATTATGCCATTTCTGAACTGTCATCTGGTCATCATTGCATTCCCTTCTTGAACACTGTTTGCTCCTCACAGTGAAAAGCAACTCAAACTAAAATGCACACAGCACAACATAGAGCAAAGGTACTGAAAATCTTGAAGAAAATATGAACTATCCCTAAACACAGAAGGGTAAACTAAAATAGTGTTGCTATTACTGTCTCTCACTTCATAAAAATATCACCTCTCAAGAATACACCAAAGCTGCTCAGACCTCACAATGAAACTAATGCCAGGAAAACTGAAATGTACATCACAGAAATAAATGCGTCTTTTTTTTTTTCAAAGTGTTAGCAGTTTAACTACTTGTGAGTCTTCTTACATGGTGTGCTGGTTTTGGCTGGGGTAGAGTTAATTTTCTTCACAGTAGCTCCTACAGGCTATGTTTGGATTTGTGCGATAAACAGTATTAATAACACAGGGATGTTTTAGTTATTGCTGAGCAGCATTTGCACAGCGTCAAGGCCTTTTCTGCTCCTCACACCACACCGCCAGTGAGTGGGCTGAGGGTGCACAAGGAGTTGACAGGGGACATAGCTGGGACAGCTGACCCCAACTGACCGAAGGGATATTCCATACCATAAGACATCATGGTCAGCATAGAAAGCTGGGGTAAGAAGAAGGACGGGGGGATGTTTGGAGTTACGGCATTTTGTCTTCCCAAGTAACCCTTAGGTGTGACGGAGCCCTGCTTTCCTGGAGATGGCTGAACACCTGCCTGCCCATGGGAAATAATGAATTAATTCCTTATTTTGCTTTGCTGCACGTACAGCTTTTGCTTTACCTATTAAACTGTCTTTATGTCAACCCACAAGTGTTTTTCTCACTCTTATTCTTCCGGTTGTCTCCCCTCTCCCAACCTGGGGGGAGTGAGCGAGTGGCTGCTTGGTGCTTAGCTGTCAGCTGGGGTTAAACCATGACACGTGGTATCTTGTTTTCTGTGATAACATCATTACACCAGAAAACAGGCAATTGCTTTTACATTCTGTTTTATGAAAGAGGGAGTGGAGTTTTCAAAAATATTCATTCTTTTTCTGGGTTTTGCTCCAGCTGAATTTAGTGTGAGTTTTACACTAAAATGAACATTTTTATGCTTGGGCCATTGGAGCTGCTGAATGAGGTTAGGTGCTAACTACATTATAGCTACAGAACTGTGCTGCTGTTCCATAAGATTTCAGTTAGGGACAGAGTTCACACATTATTCTTCTTTGAGCTCTGCTGCAGATTAAACGGAGACCACTGCAGGCATTGTTTTCCCACAAATAATTTACACTTACATCTTCTTGTTTCGTTTTGTTCATGAAGGTATAGACCTCCATGTAAAAAAGGACAGCATTGAAGACCGGTGTGTTCAATCTCAAATTTAGACATATTCATAAAATTGGGCAAGAAACTAGCAAAATAACTCGTAAGAACTACTGAAAAAAGCAAATAAAAACAGAAAGGAAGTGGACAAAATATTAATGGAAGGATTTTCTACGCTATGCAGTGCTAACTGGATTTAATTTTTATTTTGAATCATTCCCAGTTCCCTTCCTATATTCTTAATTTTCTGTGTTATCAACTGAAATGAAGCTCTAGCTGTATTTTGTAAGGGAGGATCAGGATAAGAAATTTTGGGGCTGATATTAGTGACATAACTATCTCACCGCAGATCTCCAGAGGACTAGGTTTTGCATACTGACTGTCACTGAATTCAACAGCTTCCCTGTCATGTAACAAATGACTCCTTTTTAAAAAGGAGTGTATAAATATTGCCTTTGAATTATATACATTAAATCCATATCATATGATATGATGACAGCTACCAATTACAGTGACTGATTTTTTTCCTGAAATAATATCACACAAATCAAGCAACTTCACCTTACTAGCTTAGAGTAAATTTAGCTTCCTATATATTCATATATGCACAGTATTCCTTAAAGTTGGTTTAAAATCCAAACGAAGTAGAGCAGTTTTTAATTCACAGCTTCAGAATTCAGGAAAAACACTGTTACTTCTTGTGTTCCACCAATTAATATAAAACTTTGTTACATGTTGAACATGAGAAACACATGCAGAAGAGGGTATATCTGATGACTTAGAGGAAGACAGCCTTACCTCTTACCTCCACAATAAACAGTAACAACATTGCCATGTACCTCCTTTTTTCACTAATTGCTGTGGGGACATTACAAATGTCCTCTCAAGGGAGACTAGATGCAGTGCAGCCCTTGCTCTAGCAATTAGCTGTGATTTCCTCAGTACAGAATAGAAATTTCCACATGGAATAAAGCAAGCTGCTGGTATGTGGGACATGGTTATGAAAACTTAGGGACACAAGATGAAACAAAAACATAATAGTATCTTGTTTTGCGATGATAATATTTTAGGATGTTAAAAGTGGGAGATAGGGAGGGAGGGAGGGAGTGGGATGAGCCTTGCAGACCAGGAGGCCAAGAGGAGTATAGCGGTGGGTTGTGCTAGTTTTTTGAGCATGAGTTAACTTTCCTTTCTGATAGATCAGTCCACCACTAGCCCACGTGTAAAATTAAGAGAGAAAATTTTATTATACACAAAATTAACAATAATCTGCTCTTACCCTGTACAAGCCAGTGCTATGTAATTACAGTGTTACTTTTTTATAAGCAGACACAATTTTTCTGTGAAAACTGTCTAGTGAGTCGCGCACATGGAACAGAGCATCCAAAGAAATCATCTCAGCTTCTGAAGCATCCCCCGTTACCAAGTTCACTGGTATCTTTTAAGCCTCCTAGAACAAACGTGACACCTGTGGGAAATTCTCAAACAAAACCAAATTCCCAATGCACTGCAAGATGTTACTGACCCTGGAAAAGTACTCCTCATTCAAAAACCAGGCAATTCTCAATTTCAGTCTTCTTGATCTGAATTCCATGGGGCTCTCACAGTCTTCAGTTAATCAGGCTGAATTTACTGTAAAGTAAGCAATCAAAGTATACCTTTAGATTGCTATTTCTTTATATTTCTAAGTGGGAAGTACCCAAGGGACTCAAAAATAATGATTCAGAACCTATACCAACCATATTGAACTAGTCTGAGCATGCACGCGAACTGAAGAAATCTTCTCTGGGAAATACACCAAATACTGACTGAAATTAATCAAGCTTGTGAAATTAGACCTATCATTCAGAACTTTAAAGCTCTTAGTGGAAATAAAAGCAGACATTTACTACTTATTCAAATTCAGACTCCTACCTTTCCTAAATGACAATATATTTGTTCCATTTAGAATTAATTACATTTACTAGAAGGAAAAACTCAACGTCAAATTTTTTAATTATTACCAAACTTACTGAAATGGGCTGTCCCCTAACTATTTCTTTTTCAATTCTGATAGCTTGATTAAATGTTGCAGTCCAAATGACAATACATCCAAGGCAAAGAGGATTGCAGTTAGCAATTATCTGATTGTATTATCTCTCAATAGCCAAGAGTGATTGACTACATAAATCAGAGTAATCACTCAAGTGGTGGACTGGAAAAGGGGCTTTGCTTAGTGAGGTTATAGACCCTGCTGAAATTGTCTGCTCTGAATCAGAAGCAAGTTTGTCTAGATCATGCTGACAAGAATTTGTTTAACTCATAGTTATAAACCTCCACTAAGATGATTCATAGGTTTTTAGCTTTTCCTAGTATCTCATGTAAAGATCTTTTGCTGACATTGCTTTCACTGACAATTAAACTAGTTACCTCTTGTCCTATCCTAGATGATTATAAAAATAATTGATTGCTGTCCTCACTCTTTTAAAGTACAG
This sequence comes from Charadrius vociferus, assembly GCF_000708025.1. Taxonomy (NCBI): domain Eukaryota; kingdom Metazoa; phylum Chordata; class Aves; order Charadriiformes; family Charadriidae; genus Charadrius; species Charadrius vociferus. Next base: position 396,532 of record NW_009646412.1, read on the forward strand.
ATTAATATAATCCAGTTACCTCAACATCAAAACCCTACTAAATTCAAGATATAGCCTATGCAAAGCCACTAGATGAGCTACACTATCAAAGAAAGCAATGAGACTGATTTCACACAGCAACTTCCTGATAAATTCATATGGGCTGTTTCTTACTGTATTAATGTTCTGCATATTTATAAAATGAATATTTTTTTAAAGATTTTTTTTATATCTAGAAAGATACTGTTTTTTAGACTCTACCTCCTCCTCCCACTCTATCCCATCCCTCAAAGCTAGCTACAATGCTTGCTTTGCTTTGGGTTTTTGGGTCCTACCTTATCCCTTACAGCTTCAAGTTCCTTTGGCATGTTAGATGCCAGTCAACAGCAGGCAATTCTGATCAAATACATCTAACTAGTCTAAAAATCCTCTAGCTTTGGACTCACTCTCCAGTGGATCCAATTAGGTTCAGATTAGTTCTGGACCTCTTTGGCCTTCTCAGTGCCATACACTGCTCCTCATCCTGTTAAAGATGGACTTATAGGCTCATTTTTCATTCTCTCACTTTTGTTGTGTTTAATCAGGCTCTTCTTGCCACCTTTTATGTTTCTTACTATAACTTTTAGAGCTTTATCTTTTCCAAATTATGTGCTTCAGTTATTCCTCCATACCCATCCTTATTCACATATCCTTGTTTCCGTTTGTTCTACAATTTGTATGAGTAATGGTCAAAGCAGTTTCCTATTTTATTTAGTTTTATGATCGTTTGGCTAGTTTTTCCTTAATCTTGGATCTTTTAATAACTGTCATCTCTCCTGAATACAAAAGCCCACTTTTTTTCCCATTCCATCTTCTGTGATCTCCTTTCCTGGAAAGCAGCCTTCAAACTCAAGTTTTCCCTAACTCCATGAACCTACAATTCCAATTTATGCACTGAAAGAATGGGCCTGAAAGATTTTAGGGTATCTATCTGGGTTATTGATTTGTTTGGGCACATTTCTACCCCTTTGAAGATTTGCATTGATGCGTGGTTCCAGACAGAGCTGCACTGAAATTAATGTGGCTCTGCTAGAGGTTCGGCAGGACTTCTATATACATCCATTTACAGGTCTGTCTAAAAAATTAACAAAAGTGAACAATTGGTTTGGACAAAGGAGTAGAGGAGGCAGGAGGGAAAGCAGAAGAACTACAGTACCAATGACAGGCACACGGTATTACTATCAGCACTTGCAGCCTTCACTCCAGGGAAGGATAACACACTGTACCACATGTATCTCACGATCAATAAACAGTCACTGAATTAACAACACATGTGGAAGATTAACTTGTATGGTAAATGTTACTCCCTTCTAAAAAAAAATCGTCTATATTGTCTGAAAACACTTGTTTCTTTCTATTTAACATATTTGTAAATAATCAAACTTTTAAATGAGAAACATACACTATAGGAAATACATCTTTGTTAAGAGGTGTTTGTGATGAAAAAAAAATTAAAGAAAAACTCCTGGTCTTTAGGAATTTTCCCGTGTCTCCCTGTGGCATCATTAAAAAATACTAAAGTTCCTTACTTACCTTACTTGCATGTGTCACAGCACAACGGAAGTACTAAAAGAAATGAACCCAAACTTTATGCTACGAGAAATTCTTGGAATATTCCACTAAGTTTTTTTAATTCTCTGAAGCAGACCTTCAAACACCATGAATATATGATGAAACTTTTTTCTAAGGATTTACCTTCAGAAAATATTTTATTTGAGTGATTTCATTTCTACATAAAAGAAGGTTAAGATGGAAGCACACTTAAGAAAGAAATACAATGGAAAAGAGGTTTCAAGTCTTCAAAACTAATGTATTTAGATTTATATTAATCCTTAAGAATTATTTAACTACTAATTAATAATTTTTTAATTAATGTAAGAGATTATTGTTTAAGGATATAAGGTAAGTTATACACAAGTTTGAGGTAAAAAGCATGTTCTAACCAAGTTAGTAAAAATCGACAGTAGACAGGAAACAAACACAAATCATGTAAATGATGAATATTGTGGCAATGCATCACTTAATTCTTAGCTAAGGACCAATGGGAGACCAAATGCCATGTAAAAAAAAAAAAAGAAACAAAACAAAACAAACAATAGAACAAAATCATAAAAACAGAAATTCCAAAACCTCCCATCAACAAAAGGTCCTCCAAAAATATTTTCTCTTTTTGGTAATGGAGAAGGAACACAGCCTTATGAATATAAGAAGTCATAGTACCAGTATGAAAAGAGGAAGAGAGAAACAAAGGAAAAGCTTCATTATATATTAATAAGGCTTCTATTTATACTATAGATAGTATTCAAGTTTACATAATAAATCTCTATTCTGTAGTTTAAAAATCACAAATTACCTTTCAGATCTCAACAGTACAGAGTATGATATATCTATTCACAGGTTTTCACACCATTTACCTCCAGTAAAAGATTTGATTCAGTATCCTTTTAGTCATGTGGGTTTTTCTCATTTCAAAACAATCTCTGCAGCAATTTCTATTTCGTATATATGGGGTTTCAGGTGCACTTGTCTTCTTCCTACCTCCTCCTGGTAATTGTCCTGTTGAGCTACTCAGAGATAGGCATTAGAAAACTGCATTCACATTACCATCTTACATTTCCAAGTTAACTGGAAATTTTTATTACAGTAATTTTTATTTTTTTTTATTAAGGTAGCCAGCATTAAACTATGCACTACCGGGTAGGTGGTACAGTATCTCTTGATGCATTCCCTTTGAAAAGTCTTTTGCTTTTCCCTGACAACAGGTACAAAAGTCCTCCCCTCAACAGCAACGCAAATGATTATACACAATGTAAAAGGGCAAAAACTTATCAGAATACCTTTGCTTAAGAGTTTGCTAACTCCATGTATATACATTTAGCTAATTCTATTGCAGAAGGATGCATTTATCTTTGGCTCTTCCATTCTTAGGGTTATACAGAATGAAAAGTATGGCCACCCTGACTGTACCCTCCATATCCTTCAGGAAAGGAAGCAGCAGTTATAATGAACAAAAATAGAAAACTGGATGCTAGAATCTGTTATACATGCACTTTTCTTGGAAAATCATTTGTAACTGGGTTTTGCATAAGCTACTTGCATAATACTCACCGATTTTGACCCCCTCAGGCACACTGTTTGCAGCCTAATACTCCATTGCACTAAGCACCTGTAATTTTAACTGCAGTAATACTGCAGGATGGATTTATCTTCATGTTTTCTTCACAATAAAGGGTGCTGTTAATTAGACTCTAATGTGGACTTTTTCTGAGAAACGTAGGTGATATTTCTAATGTTTCATTACCTTTTTAGCAATTTGTTAAGCAAGGTAGGGAAGAAAAGAGAAAACGTATTAGCCAGTTCCTATACTCCTGTGAAAGTCTGTTTGGTTTTTTAGCAAAAGGCGTAACTTGTCTTTGAATTTCTTAATACTAGGATGACTAGCAGGCCATTTTTAGGACAAGTGTTCATCCTGCCTTCTGGGCCACTGATTTTTGACGTACAAGCCACAAAACATCTGAAGCCAATCTTCAAAGTGAAAGGGGCGATGGATGCAAAATATATTTTCATGTATTATATACATCCCCTGGTATACGGCACTTAAAAATGCAGCAAGCAGGGAAAATAACCCAAATAGATTATATGGGGCTTCAAGTAAAAAAAAAAAAAGTTGAGAAGCATTCTTGAAGCCTATAGTAAATGAAATCATATAACACACTCTATGTATTGAGCTACACTTAGGAAAAGCATTCAAGGAGTCATACTAATCTCCTCAGGGCCAGAAGCTCTCATAAGTGAGAAGACAGACCTCTTGAGATGTCATGCTAACAACTAGCTTTAGATGTTTTGGGTTTTTTTTTGTCAGCATCTTAAAAAAAACCCAGTAGTTTAATGCTAAGGCAATGCTTTGGTGTCATATTAGCTTTACTGTACAAAACTGATATAAAGTTATTTTAATGTAAAGAAATGGAAAGAAAGGAGTACTTTCAGTTTTAACCTAACATCTTTCATTATTATTATACTTTTAAGACGAAAGAGAAACTACTAGGTACATCTTATCAAAAAGAACTTTGTCCAATTATATTGACATAACTCCTTTCAAGCATAAAAACTTTACAAGTGATACCATTTAACTGAGAGCGTTGTATAAAAGTATAGCTATTTTTCTCAGTGATATTTACATTTCAAATCACCTTTGATGCTATTAAAAAGTAGGGGTCCAATTTAATAGCAGCATTAACAGGATTGTGGCCTGGAGTGCTTATCATTTCACTGCATTTCACTTAATTGTTACCCATAAAACATGGATTTTATTTTTTAATTGGATTTTTACATAATTACGGATTGTTCAATTTACATGCTTAATCTGACATCTGAAATGATTACATATGTTCGAGCTGTTCAATATTTTCTTTTACTATTCTCCACTGCAGAAGTTAAACCTAGACGACAACAGCAGCATATTTAGCAAAACTTTTCCAAGAAGCAGTAATAGATACTAAAAGTTGTAGCTTGGCTCCTGGTACTGCTGCTTTGTCTTACTCGAGCACAGTTAGGAGATTTCCACAGTCAGGACCAAACTAGCCAGATCAGGTTGTGAAAGCAAAGTTTTACCTGTGTAGTGATAAGGTGGCTCTATATAAAATTCCCCTGGGAGAAATTACATCTTAGTACCAGTATTCAGGTAATCCAGTTAGCTAACAAAACAGGCTTGAGGTAAGAAACAGTCACCAGAAATAGGAAAAAAAAAAAAAAAAAACAAAAAAAAAACCAAGAGAAGCAAAAAAGCTCATTTTTGACAGCTACTTTGAACATGAGGTTTTAGCCCATGGCAAACAAACTGTATGAAAAAACCCATACTTGTTTTCTCACTGTTCTCCTACTGTGTTCATCATTTTGTTATAATGACAAAGAGACAGGACTTTTACAGAATCTACTTAAGAGACATTTCTGGAGACAGCGTGTGGATGAACAATGCAATTTTGCCATGGTTTAGTGGCAGAAATGAGGATATTCCACACTGAAATCTACATACAGGCTTGCCACAAAAAGAATGTCAAAGTTTTGTTAAAATCATTGTACCATAAAGTTATCTCAAATCACTTGAATCTAGGTCAATCATTTTAGTAGAGGTTTTCCAGATGACAGACAGCTTTGTAACTACATTCAAACCACATGCTATGGTGCTATGATGAATTTATTATGACTTTTAAACTGAAGAAAACAGAGAAATTCAGGTACCTCCTTTCTAACCCTGTCAGACCCCAGCTTAAAAACAGTCCAGAGAAAGAACTAGGGGCTCTGTGCAGACTAGCTTCTACTGTTACATGTTCACAAATCTCAAATCTTTGGCATATACTTAATATTTGACATATACTTCTGTTAACATGTTCAATTAAACTCTTCTCAATTAAACAGCCTCCTAAACTTTTTTTTTTTTATTATTTTTTCTTTTCGAAGGAAGAGAAGAATGCTTACTGGCATTCTTCCACAGCACACATGGGAGTTACAAAGCTACATTCATTCCTGCATGTCAAGTTCTTTGGGGTCCCCAGGTGGAAGCCGTTAGCAAAGTTTAGAAGTTTCTGTCACTACATTACGAGTACGGGTGGCACTGCTTAGGCTCTGGTTTCACAAAGTTGTTTTCACGGAAGCAGCAGAGTTCCCCCCTCACCAAGTCTACCCATGTGTATGAAACTGCTGATGTACATGAGAAATCCCCAGCATATTCTTTTATTAGCATAATACAAGATTATCATTTTAACAACCTGTCCTAGAAAAATGCCTTTCTGTCACTGCTTCAACATTGATGTTTAGAATGCATATGGCAAAGAAATATATGCTAATGAAAATATCCGTTTATTTTTATGTTTACTTGTTTTACCTATTCATACTATAAAATAAACAAATGAGTCTTTTTTTATTATATATTTGAGGGTTTTTTTTGCCGTTGGAAGTATATATTTACTTCAGAATAAAGGAACAATATGTCACCTTAATAAGGGCTTATCCAGCAGAGCTTGCTTTCCAGGTCACTCCAATCACGGAGCGATATCAATTTGACATTAACAGAAAGATACTACTAACAATCTTAAGCATGAGCTAAAGAACCCCCTGCTGTCTACCAGTGAGGGGAACTGAGTTGGAAACCTTTAGAAAAAGCAGCAGGCCATGAAATGCCAAATAAAATTCCTTCTTCCATCCAGAGATAAAGGAAAAGAGTACAGCACTACTTTAACAAATAGTACTTGACCAAAAAGAGAGGAGAGAGATGCGTGCATTTTTCAACATTTGTTGCTTTGCTGAACAGAACAATGTGAAGAAAAAAAAAGGTTGTTTCCTCTTTTTGGAGAAAAAACGTCACATATGCACAAACATGTTTACTGAACTTCTGAAGCCCTTTTCTTTTACAAAACCACCACCCAATCTAATCAGAGATTACCAACAGATGGTAATAAGAAGGTAAAACAATTGTCTAATTTTCTGATTTTTTATAAACTTGTCGTTATATAACCTTGAATGCAACGCTTTCTGATATGATTATCAACACTTTCCTTTTATTGATAGAAGCATGAAAGAAATACTCTGAATCTGCAAAAACACAAGTTCAGTTCCTGTAAAACTGGAGAATAATTTGGATTATTCAGGATGTGTTAACAGAGAATACGTTCATTTTCATAACAGTTTGTTTGTTTTTTTTTAACCTAAATATCTGTGATTAAATTACATCTTTATGTATAACTTACACTACTTTTATTCATGTATGTGGGGATATATCCTAACACATCCCTTTACGCATATAAGCAAGAGGAACATTATTAAATAAGTTGATATTTATATTGTTATTTTCTTATGGTTTTCTAGAATTTTGACTAAAAATTCCAGGAAGATTTCAGCATTCTCCCCAAGCCTAAATAAGAACACAATTCAAGATCCTGAAAACTTTGTTGATAAATTATTTCTGGAAATAAAGTAAACTTTTTATCTGGATAATTTCAAATTATCTCTTTTAAAATATTTTTAATTTTTAGTTAATATCTTAAATAAAAATATTTTAATTTTTGCAAGTTGTCATTTTTACTTTTTGCCCTGCAAAACTATTGACCAAGCAACAAGATTTTCTAGTATTTACTACTAATTTTGCAATACTCTGGTTAATTCATGTAGACAACAGACAATATTTACTAGCACAAATAATGTCTTTCATTTTACCTTGTATGAAGTCCAATGAGATGTTTTAAAAAAACGACTTCTTTTGCTGACTCAGGTGACATTTGAGCACAATCAACTTTCCTCTACTCCCATTAGCACTCGGGAACTGGTGTCGTGAACAGCAACAGTATCACAACTTTTATTCATCATTCCTTTATTGAGTAATATCATAAATTAACAGTTACTCTCATGGACTTCTTTTATGGCCTTTCAAACAACCCATCAGTGTTTTCTTCACATTTCCATGACTATTGTTTCATTCCATAAATCTGTCCAACAGACTTCTACCACGCTAGGTTTACAGAAAAATATGTCTACTTAAGTCATGAGGATAACAAGGTTATAGTGTATTTATTTTTAAGACCAGAAGTGCAGAACCCCATGCTATATTTCCGAATTTGGTGTATCTACCAATGAATGGAACTGAACATACCTCTTCACAGCTAACAAAATCTGTGATCTGTGAGAATAAAAGGACACTTTGTGTGAACTTTGTATCTTGTCTGTATGTGATATGGCCAGTGCCCCCCCATTTCCCATCAGCGTAATTCCAACAATTTCAGGTGAGGGTATTTTTACCTTGAGTAGTTTCAGGCAAAATTTACTAGCGAGATTGTTTTCATATGATGGGCAGAGTATGAAGTGAAACTACTATGGTCAACCTGTCAATTGTCTAATCCTAATCCGTTCTTTCTCGACACCATAGTTATACATCCAAAACTGAGTCAGACACAGGAGTTTAGACAATATCTCACTATTGCTCACATGCCATCTATACAGCAGTCACCTCCATAGAATAATATTTGAAAATCAAAGATCAACTGATCTATCTTCTACTCTAATCACGTCAACTGAAGAAAAGCGGCTTTCACAGTTCTGAGTAGGATAGCACAGGACAGGATGCTGTCAGCTGTCAAAGATGAAGTGAAATTTCTCTGAGTATTAAGGGGAAATATCAATTTTATCTCTTATTCTGTTTTCAAAGGCTATTCTTCAGCCACCTTCAATGCTCAAATGAATGCTAAACGGGCGATAGAATTTCCTCAGCTGATGCTCCTGAAGTTGTCACTTCCAATGCCTGAAAGGCCGATTCCTTCATCTCCTTTGCTGCTGGTGCCAATAGATACTTGAAAATGAAGAGACAAGGGCACACTCCTGATCTTCAAATGTCATGAAGAAAATAGTCAACTCAGTCCCCCTCACAAACAACATAAGCATTGAAAAAGAATATTAAATGCTGCCTCTTGCTATATTACCCTAAGCCTTAAAAGAAGTTCTCCAGGAAACAGAGGGGGGAAAAAATAGCACAAGATATGCATGTTGAAATTAAACATACTTTTTACTAACAGCATTCAGACACTGAATTAAACAGAGGGATTCTCCCTGCTATACGTTGTTCAAGAAGAAGTTGAATGAGAATGACGCTTACACTTATTCAAACTAATGAAGTACAGCCCAGTAACTCCAGATCTCACTGGAATGAATGGAAAAATTCCTACCAAATCTAAAAATTATTCTATGCCATTATAAAAAGAAAAGTAATTCTTGTGAAAGTACGAAATTACAACTGTGACTGAGTTCTGAGAGAATACATTTTTCAGTTCATATCTCCCTGAGAACATCAATAATTTACAGAGATAGTGCTTCCAGTTTATTCTTGATTAATTACACTTTACTTTTTTGTCTGACCAGTCTACCCTCACATTATTGCAGTAACATGCCCTTTGCTCTTCCCTTGGCATTCCAGGATAAAGAAAAAAATACCAACACGGATTGTGGAATGTGGTTAATCACAGGCAGGTCTATTTTTTAATTAAAATTTTGTAAAAATCAAACCTTTATTTATTTTTTTTTTAAATAAAGCCATAGGCAGCCAATAATGTAAAACTGGTAGGAGAAATAGTAGCAATATTTGGCAAACAGATTAAAAAAATCTTATACTTCTCCCTATTCTTAGCATTTTCTAAGCTACTTTTAGGAGTAGATCTTTTCATAATATTATTCTCTTTCCTGATGATCTGGACTGTGCCTGTTTTGGCCTGTAGCCTGAATGGCAATGTGACAGGGTATAAATGCTTAGGGGACATCAGTCACAACACGGAAGTCAGATGTTGGCCAAGAGGGACATGAAAAAGAGAACATATTATGCTTTTGGAATGTTGGCTATATTTTGTTTTGTGCCTGTGGTATAAAATCCTTTCCCTATCTTTTTAAAATTCACCAGCTGTTAGGCAATTCTGCAATAAGTAAACAATTCCATGGTGAATTAGGCAATCACATCTCTTTTGTGGAACACTCTAGGTCTTTAGTTGTGTACATCTGCGGAGCCACAAAGTACTGGTATTTCATTTTCATGTTGAAACACTTTGTTTTCAGCTTTGCAGTTGCAGCAACACTAAAGATTAAGTAATATAATGGAAATGTCTGGCAATGCCAAAAAAGTTTTATCATCCTCTTAATAAGCCAAAGCTATCAGTAATGTGACATGCTATTGGAAAAAAGAAATCCACAGGTGCACAGAAGGAATTAAGTCTTTAGCTTTTCGTTTCACTTACTGAAAGTATGGGTCTTTCCTGCAGATAAAGTTGTGAAGTCCAGGGCTTCATGTTTTGCCAGGTAGTGGCATCGTGTCACTTTTTATTACACAATGTTTAGTGACAAATATATCAGGAGAACAGAATGTAGCCAACAGTCACAACTGAATTCAAACACTCACCCCTACTCCAGTGCTTCTAGTGCAGTATTCAGGTTTGACTGATGATTTTCTACAGATTTATGATTCCTTTCAAGACACCCTCAGGGAGAGACAGTATGTCCCCAAGGCTGTATTTGTAGTCTGCCAAAAAGCAAGACTCCATGTCAAGTCAACAGAAATCAGTCAAGAGAGCTTCTCATCTGACAGTGAATAGAGTATGTTGAATAAATATTGCACAATAAACCCATCTAGTTTAACCCTTGCAAGAGGTATTTTTGAAAGTGCTCAGTTATGGCAACCCTGCTACCTATGAGATCAGCAATTGCAATTAGCATCGGAATTAGGCAGGCACTTGGTACTTCTGAGAATTTCTGAGCCCTCCAATATCCTGACAGTAAACTTCTATTCGGTTAAAGATATATGCAACTACACTAAGTTATGGGCAGAGAAGGCCCCACCGTTGCTAGATGTTGTTCTGATGTCATGTCACAGCTAGTACTTAGTCAAGTAACAAGACAGATGAACATCACACATTGCTCCTGGAGGTCTGTATCCACCTGTCTCCACCAAAAACTGCCTCTGTGGTGACTGAATAGTGTCCTAAATGAGGCAAAGATGAGAAGGCAGGAAAGAGTCACATTCTAGAAAGAAAAATGTCAAAAGTATGTTGAAAGGTCTATGATGCTTGTCTAAATGAGCACATATGATCATGGATGATCCATGGAATTACCCCAGGGATCACTGTTAGAGAAAGCTGCCAGTGGAGAAAGTGGAGGACTGAGGAATTTGACATAAGAAACCAAGAAGGAGGTGAAGACTTGATGTTTGCTACAACTACAGACAACAAGTCATTGGATGCTTGCTTTCCTAGCCAATTTTGTATAGACACCTAAAACTCAGTCCTAACACATTCATTTACGTTGTAAGTGAACTCTAATCAGCAAATAGTTAACTACAAATTTAGCTAAAGGGAAAACAAAATTTAAAAAATTGGTCTTGAGTTACCCTTTCAGAGAAGTTTAGTCCCATGGGAATGAGAAGGCTTCAGAGATTATCCCAGTCATTTATGTGGATGTATTCACCCACACTCTGTCGCAGCTCTGCAAAGACACACGCCGTATCTAGTCCCTGACCACAGAAAATCCAACAGGGGGGAGCTGGTGGAAGCAGCCCCCGTCCCCCCAGCACGCACACATAAGCCAGGGGGCCATGAACACCCTAGGGCAGCTCCCAGATTAACAGGCTCTGCCAAGAAGCAAGGGGGCAGGGTAAGGGGTCATTAGTCAGGACATGCAGAATCAGCACTCCTCTGGGCCTGCCCAGATGGTCAAGTTTCCATGCAGGATCCAGCCCAGGGCTAAAGCTGCCTGACCAAGGAGGAAGAAACTGAAACATCCCAAATCTTTCCACAGGGGCACTTGGCATATGGGAAGATTACAGGGGATATAAATTTATCACTGACCATCATTCACTAATCTTAGCTACACACTTGCCTATTCAAGTGAAAAAATGAATATGCTGCAACAAGAAAATAAATGTGCGTAATAGCAAGGTAAAAGAAGACCCCAAAAAATCAAGAATAATATGAAACCTGTTGTGTTCTAAAAATACAATGTATATTATGTATTAGTCAGTCATTAACATATATAACTAATACAGGAGACATCTATGGCTATTGCATTGCAAATAAAGTTTTCATTTTAGAACAGTGGTGAAGAATGCTGTGGCTTTTTTCCACATTTGGTATTTATAGGAATGTATCTTTTACACAAAGCTCCATTGTGCAGGGTTGCACACTACAATAATATGTTAAATACACCATCCTTCATTTACAGCTGAATCTTAAGGACCACACATTATACAGAGTTGTGTTGCAAAGGTACAACTACAAATACTCATATACTTGAGCCTGCATCATCATATTATAGGATATGTAGGGTGCCTTACCAAGTTCCCTGAAGTTAAAGGATGCCTGCATAATTTTCTTTAATTACATAGGTATATACAATACTTTCCTCTTTTATGATAGTATTATGAGATATAAATAGAACCATAGAACAGTTTGGGTTGGAAGGGACCTCTGAAGGTCATCTAGTCCAACTCCCCTGCAACGAGCAGGGACGTCTTCAACTAGATCAGGTTGCTCAGAGCCCCGTCCAACCTGACCTTGAGTGTTTCCAGGGATGGGGCATCTGCCACCTCTCTGGGCAGCCTGTTCCAGTGTTTCACCACCCTCATTGTAAAAAATGTCTTCCTTATATCGAGTCTAAATCTTCCCTCTTTCAGTTTAAAGCCATTACCCCTTGTCCTATGACAACAGGCCCTGCTAAAAAGTTTGTCCCCATCTTTCCTGTAGGCCCCCTTTAAGTATTAAAGGCTTTCCCTGGAGCCTTCTCTTCTCCAGGCTAGATTGATTATTCTGATCCAGTAAGTTAAAAGTTTTAGAGAAATTATTAAAAATTAACAAAAGCCACATTTGACTATTTCATTTCTGCAAGATAATACTGAACTTTTCTTGCATAATGAAAGCAGATTTTTGCCTGACTAAATCCATTCTTCAGTCCACCAGATATTATTTTTTTTAAATAGACTTTATATTTAAAAGCTCATAGTTCATTTCTGTTCATCTATCTTGGTACCTATCCGTACATGTTTTGGAAATAGCCCTGAATCACAGCAGATGCATTAGCTATGCAGCTACAGCAGTGACAGAAAGTATCACGTGTCTAATCATTGTTGTTCTAATCCACACAGTTAATTTTTGTTTCTTACGTAGAAATCTTGAAGACGTAGTAAGTAGTCTTCTTTACATCATAAGAACCAAATTTATTATGAAAGGAATTTAAACTTACCATAAAATCCATCTACAATTGTCTCCAATATTTTGAATAGTCATTAACCAATAATCGAAAGAAGTAGAAGGGTTTCATTTTGGAAACATTTTTTTCTTTTTATAATTGTCTAAAATTTGACAGATTTTAAATCTTTGGTAGCTACTTTTCATACTCTGATTCAATGCATGAGTAAGATAAAACAGTAACGAATAGAAAATTTGAAATTTCAAACATGACCCTTTTGCTTGTGCAGTGACAATTACCAGTTACATAAAAGAACAGAGGACAAGAGGGGCACTGGAAGACTATACAATACACAGTGACACAACATTCAACATTTAGGATTACAGACAACCCCAAATGTTTAACAACAGCAAAGTTGAGAACAAAGAAACATCCAGAAAAGTGTAGTTGTATTTATGCAACAAAACAAACATTGGCCAAAAATACAGGGAGGTTACCAGGAGAGACAGAAATGCCAGAAGCAGAAATTTGACAGACTAGATTAAGCGGCTGGTCCATCAAGCCTGTGCTCAGCCTTTGCCTGTGACCATTGCACAATAGTTCAGAGGCAAACCTCCTTCAGTGCATCTACAGTAAGCGATGCCATATATTAAGGAAAGCATTCCTCTCAATCCCTGCGGCAATCATCTTAGTTCCTCAAGCATGAGATTAGATTACCCTCATTTTAGCATACCTACCTACAGTTACTATTCCTTGTCATACAATTATTAGTTGAAAAATGTCCAACTGCAGCTGCGGAGTCTGTGATCTTCCATGCTTTGACAAGAAGTTTGGAAGAGTAGCTTTTTAACCTTGATGCATTTATGTACATTTTTGAAATCTTAGAGAAAAAGAAGACATACATCAAGAGATTTTTGCATCTGCCCACGAGAGATAAAAGTGGGAAAGGAAAACAAATATTTAAAGCAAATATGAAAGTTTTCTTATAGATAAAAAATTTCAAGTAAGTCCTGTCAAGGATAGTGGGGACCTTAATGAACCAAACAGGACACATACATTTGTTCTAAGTGGCAAGAAACATCACTGCAAGTTTTGAGTGAAGTTCAGTTATTGCCCCCAGTACAGTATCTAAATGGCAGGAGGGTGAAACAGCGGCCACACATGAAGAAGCCACACTAAAATTCTGTATCATTATAGTACTAATTATCTTTGTTGTATATTCAAAGTAGCAGATTTCTTTAACCAGCATTGTTTATGAACTGTAGTTCAAATAGTAGCCATTTCTGCATGTGAAAGACTCAGATGGGTAATAACAAATGCAAGCATCAGGCTCAAACGATGATATCGTCACAAGCTTTTCTGCAATGCCGATATCATCGTATGGTTTTCTACAATTCAGTTCTGGTCAACTGTACTATTTCTCCACTTTCTTAAATCCCTGCTTATCACAGTCTCCTCATGTCAGCCTCATTCCTTCTCACTTCTCTCCCGCCCTATCAAACTCTCATGTGCCTGTGCATGCCTCCTTTTTCCCTTATCTTGTGTGTGAAAACACTGGCTTCAGCACATTCAATCAAAAAATGTACTGAAAACCTAACCCACTGAAAAAAGTCAAGGACCTGCATTTTATATGCATTTTATACCCCTTTTCTACTACACTCTGTAGCAGGGACATCTGGCACTATTTTGTACAATACAGCAGGGCTATGTTACCCATTGCTCCTTAAGTGCCACCATAGAATAAACAAATACATTAGCAGTTTTCTGTATTTATTTTTGGCAGGCAACTTGAGAGACAAATTATCTACCTCCAAACACAGATATAAATAAGCATAAACCATGCAGATGTTTTCTTCCTCCCTGTCAGTGTATTTCAGCTACTTCTGGAACACGCTGAACTTGTTTATCTTTCAAGCAATGCAGCCCAACTTACAGAGGAACACATCCCTGAAACATGCTTTCTACTCCCCTCTCAAACAAACTTTTGTTATATAAGGCAAACATAGGTCACCTTCCAAGTGATACCAAATTGAATAAAAGATAACAGGCTGTGCAAAGAAGACATTCCTCCATAAGAAAGGACTTTAGTTGTAAGCCCTTAAAACTAGCTGATGGAGCATGCATAGGGTCAACGCTTTTACACTCTTAAAAATACCACTGTTAACATAACTAGTTTTCAAATGTCTTTATCAGAACCTGTGATTTAAAAATATTTAAATTTACCAATTTTCCTCTCTCCAAAGCGTGCCAGAGTAGTTCCAAGACACAGATAATGATAAGGGAACTAAGGTTTTAACCCTGTCTTAGTAAAGTCTATGCTGGGAGATAAGAGCGTGGGAGCAGGTTGAGACCCTAAAGCATAAGTCTGACATGAGAAGAAAATCATGTTTCCTATAGATCACAATATTATTAGAGGAGCCACTCCACTCCAACGTGCTTACATTCACAAAACAACAGATAGATACTTCACAAGCAACAAGATTTACCCTATTCTACTATTCGGTACTCTCCTGACTACTGGAACAAAAGCCTAGCTAGTTAAAGTGATAGAGCAAGCTCATATCTGTCCACGTCTCTCTAAATAGATATATTCCTAACTATTTCTACAGTACCTTGTAAGATGGGGAACAACCTTTGGCAAAACCTAGGTTAACCACTATTATACTGTAACAACACAAAATAAATGCTGCCTTAATGTCACAGTAATCTCTTTTTGATTATTCTTGTAAAAAAAAAAGAATTTTAAAACATTGCATTTCCTCTTTCGTTTTGCCTAGTTTAAACTTCCTTCTGCTCTGTTTATTAAAAGGATTTACGCACCTTTGAACCTTCAACGTACTGCACACGCTAAGCATTGTTATTCCAAAACACAAAGAAAGGCTCTATGAAAAGCTACCAGAAACTTATTTTTCACTTGACTTTGATTTAGATACTAGAAATATGGATTACTTCAGTTCTCACTCTTTTGCAGGCCCTACTGTCTGTGCTCCTATCTTCTTCCTTGAGGCTGAATTTTGTTCTCCTCAGACAGGTCAATTATGTAGGCTTAAAGAAGTGGTGAAAATACCAGCACTGGGAAGCTGCTGAAATGTCAGGAGAAACCCTCAAAGGCTTTTCTTTCAGGTAAGAGTTGCCAGAGCAATATAACAAATATGCTCCCCAGTAACAGATATTGATGTTTTCTCTCATTCATGAAGGCTGTGACACAGACTGACATCTTACTGCTGCAGTAACACTACACAACCAACACCCTTCCAACACCCTCGACACCACATACCGAGGCAGATCAAACACAAACCCCACCTTACAAGAAGATTGTTCTGTAAAGCGAGTAGTGTACCATCCCTAATTCTGAAATACTTTATAAAAAGTTGGTACAACCTCCGAGAAAAACAGCCGTGTCTCTCCATTACTCTCTACATCCTCCCAGTGAGGTTCCCACTGCCCCATAGCCAGCAGAAGAGCCCTGAAGGGCAGTGCACAAGTCCAGCCAGGCACCACGCAGTGACCAGGCAATTCAGACCTGGCCCTGCAGGGTCAGTCATCCTCCTTTAAAGCATCTCTGTCATTCATCAGTTTTACTAAGAAACCATACAGTGAATTTCTATGACTTTAATATCTGCTGTTGACAATATCACAGGCATACTCTTCCCTTTATGGTTTCATCCACATCTCAGGCCTCACCAAAAACCGGCAGAAGAAATGGTTACAAAGGAAACATGAAGAAGAAAGCAAAAGGTGTTTTAGAGTTCAGATTTTTTTTTCTTGCTACATTTTAGTTTTTCCTTTTTCTCTTACTCTTGTTAACATCCGGCTGAACTGCTCCTAGGATGAAACAAAAACAACCAGTAGCCCTTCCAAACCCTCCCAGATACATCAAGTAATTCTTGAGATAAATTCATTGATACAATCCAAGACACTCTCATATCCTCACCTCAGGAAAATAGGAAGCATAAAACAGACTAACATATTATAAATTTTACCTATGAGTTCATCCTGTTATGATAGCAGAAAATCCTAGAAGCAAAACTGGAAGTTGAACTAATGAACCTTTTTCAAAGTGAGTTGACCAAAACTAGCATCAAAAGCTTCTGCCATGTGCTGCATTGCCATCTTCCTGCTGTAGGAAACACCTGTTCCCCATGGAGAATCCCTGCAGCTATGCTCATTTTTTTCAGTGCATGGAGCCAGTTCCCCTCCTTTTGATTTTAACAGGATCAACCCCGGAAATAAAACCTTGTCTTGCTCACCCTTCCCCAAGTCAAAACAGGAGTAAGGCAGATTTTTGGACTTTAACATATGAAGTCCATAACTACTATGTCAAAAATCTTGCTAGTAACTGAGACAGTTCTTTGTGGAAAAATCCAGCTTCTTCAACTAGCTTTCACAGTGATGAAGTCAGTCATAAATACTGAATTATTCACCATTCACTAATCCACCTAAAATAAATCTCAATGCTTTTACAATTCTCATTGCTCACTAACGTACATCTAGAATCGGGAAGCTGTCACTAAATACATATATCCTAATTATGAGTGTATATATATGGATATACATATATAAGTATAGTTGTACATACACAGAAATAAAGTTGGATGCAATAAACCAAAACTTAAAAAAAGGTCAGCTTAATGGATAGTCTTTAAGTCAGCTAACCCTTAAAAGTGCAAGGAAAAAAACAAACATGAAAAGGCTCTTGTTCTCATATAAAATATGACAGAAAATAAAAAAAAATCACAGTATTACAATGATTAGTTTAAATGCATTGAAAAATAAGGTTATGATTTTGGAAAATTATTTTCTCTCAGGAATTCTGCAAAGCCTTATCATACTCCAAAGACTTTGTTTCTCCTTTATTTGACAACGCTTTGATGGTGTGTGTTAGGAACCCTGACTTGATCAATCCCCAAAGGACAGAATACAAATCTCAGCTGCTGCAGCAGGCAAAATAGGTATGAAAAGCTCTTGAGACTGACTTTCCTACACAATTTGCTGTCCTTATATTTCTGTTCTAAAAAATAATACCATAACACTCTTCTATGAATTTTCTGCACTTTTTTTCCTAGTTCTAACTCTGAATTAGTTGAAAAAATCTTAAATACGGCAGAATAAAATAAGAAAAAAAAAAACCAAGAGACTCCACAAACAGCTATTAATTTAAAAAAAAAAAAAAAACAGGAAAAAAAAAACCAACAAAGCAAATCTGCATTTGGTAATCTATGTGTAAAACTGGTCTGTCACTGTACCTTCATTTTCCTCTTACTGAATACCTTTCCTTTCAGTGCTGTTGCTTAATTAGTCAACATCATGTGAAGCTGATGATAAAAATAATTAACCTGAGGCCTTCAATCTCTGAAGAGAGGCATCTGTCATGGTTTCAGCTGCGATGGAGTTAATTTTCTTGCTAGCAGCTGGTGTGGGGCTGTGTTTTGGATTTGGGATGAAAATACTGTTGGTAGCGCACTAATGCTTTTGGTTGTTGCTAAACAGTCAAGGCCTTTTCTGCTCCTCACACCACCCCACCAGTGAGTGGGCTGGGGGTGCACAAGGAGTTGGGAGGGGACACAGCTGGGATAGCTGACCCCCACTGACCAAAGGGCTATTTCATACTGTATGACATCAGGCTCAGTATACAAAGCTGGGGGAAGAAGAAGGAATAGGGGGATGTTTGGAGTGATGGCATTTGTCTTCTCAAGTGACTGTTATGTGTGGTGGACCCCTGCTTTCCTGGAGATGGCTGAACACCCGCCTGCCAATGGGAAGCAGTGAATAAATTTCTTATTTTGGTTTGCTTGCCTGTTCGGCTTTTGCTTTACTTATTAAACTGTCTTTATGTCAACCCACCACTTTTTTCTCACAAGTTTTTTCTCTTCTGATTGTCTCCCACATCCCAACTTGGGGGAGTGATCGAGTGGCTGCTTGGTCCCAGTTGCTGGCTCGGGTTAAACCACAACAGCATCAACAGATTGGATATTCTCACAAGCTATGGGTTTCATATACTGTGAGTGGAACAAGGGACGCTGAGGTATTCTGCAGAGGAGGACTATACAGGACTTCGGTCGCAGACTATAAATGCTTAGTCTATAGTGCACACTTCCACTTTGTTAAAATGTTTATAAGAAATTGTTAATATATCTAAACATATGTAAATTTTAACTAGCATTCCCATTATATGGCACTTTTTTTCAGTGATGACTGTTGGCATATGAAATTTAGAAAACTTTGTTCTCCCATCCTCCCCTGAACATCCAAGGGAAAAACACACATGACATGTAACACTGAACTGCATCGCAGGTGCAACAGATACACAGCAGTGACAGAAAGTCCAAAAAATCCACCAATGAGGCTGTAACAGAAAGTGGTCGGTTAAAAACCTTTTTCTACTAACAACAGTATTTAAAATATTCTGCATGCAGTATTTCTTCATCTTGATCCTCAGGGAGAAGTTAGACTTCTCTCTGATGCTTTGTCTTCTCATTTTTAAATGCATTAGTCTCTAAGCTGAAAGCAGGCAATTGCTAAGACAAAAATATATTGTCAATGTTTTCAATACGTTAATATGAAACAATCAAACCTGCATTACAGTACTGATGTTTTGAAATCTGTACTTCTAAATTTGCATTAGATTACCAAATATTACTCCTTTTCAACTTGACAAAGGTGTAAGTTGAAAATTATTTTGTAGACATACCAGAACTAAAGGCTTCCACTCAGTTTCCTAATGTGTGAGAGCTCTGTGTCATTTAACAGGCCACTCATCTTTCATTCTCCACATGAGGAAAAGTATGCAGTACATTCCACAGGCACTCGTTTCCTTACCTCATACAAGGTAAAGCGACAGACTGAGATGCTCTCCCAAGAAATTTTTAAGTGAAATACACTCAAAACATAATATTCACAGAACAAAATTCAGAAGTACTTAACAAGTTGCCAATAACTACAGGAATATATGAAGTCATCAAGTCCTAAAATCTTGCCATTAGCAGCAATGAAGAATATGTAATCCTGCAATACATTAAATATGTGGATTACATTTTTCTTATACATAATCTTTTATTTATATCCATGAGACTGATCACAACCTAAGTAATTTGTGGTGCTCAAAAAGAAGACATAGGAACAAAGCAATTCCGATTCTCACTGGCATGACAGAAATATCTTGTTAGACCTGAGGATATTCTAAGGGTCGGGTTCAAGTCTATTCAAAGTTTAGATCCATCCATCTCTTCTTATCTTGCCTTGTACTTTCTACTCCTTTCCTTTCCCCAGATGACACTGGTCATTTAACTTGGACTATTTCCAGAATAATACATAAGTGCAGTGGCTGCCAGAATTTGTTCATGTAGGGTCCTTCCCTGTGCAGAATCACCTGCCGGGAATCTGGTAAATTTTCTGAAATTTGTATTTCTTTCTGAAGGACTGAGAACTCACTTCAGAAACAGTGCTGGGCAAGAATGTACTCTTAACTGTACCAACACATTAAAAAAATACTGTTCATGCCACCATACTGAAATGAACTCCCCACATGAAGTGATGGAAATGGGAAGTCAGCAATGCATTTTCTCTAATAGCTCTAGGTTTTTTCTTCTAGTTTTCTTCCTTCTGACAGTAAATATTGCATGTTTTCCTGTGATAGAATTTTTTATTTGGAACAGAAGAAAATAAATGTTTTAGATCATACTGCTGAAGTTTCCAGCAGACATTTTATGAGGAGGAATTTTCTCTTTGTCTTGACATTGACATTCGAGATTAGTTCCATTATTTCTTCCTAATTAGCTTTTCCAAGACAATTGAGTATTTGAAACAAACAGAATACTTTCCCTTAGGGTATCAGAAACTTAATCTGTCCAATTTCTTTTCAATGGACATTGAAAACAAAGCAGTACATTGTAATTCAGCGGGGAATTAAGAACTAAGTGACGTAAAAAATGGAAAAAGCACTATGTAAATAAATTCAACATAGATGGCAATAAAAATATAGTAATGAAAAATCCTTTAAGCCACCTTGTTAATACCTGACAGAACTGTCTGTTCATATTAAAGTCTGTTTGTCTTTCAGAGGAGGTTAAGACACTAAATTTGCACAAAACTGAGGATTTTTATATTCACAACAACACACTGACTGATTAGCATTAAATTATTTGGAATATCTTAAACAATCTGAGGACTTTCCGATCACTTTACACAGCAGTCTTGTTTGTGACTCAAAAGATTTTTTCTTACACTTTGATCATTCTACAAAGACACAGTCCCTCACAGAACTCTTTATTTTCCTGATATTGGAAATAAATAAAAAAATCAGTAATGCTATGCATACAATTACAAGGTTATGATGATAAACTGTAAAGCTGTTAATGACTTTTTAGATGGAAGTTATCCTTGTAAGTTGTATCAATAAAAGTAACTGTTGGAACAGCTTTTGGATTCTGATCAACAAGTCACCAAGAAAAAATTGCAGGTCTTTATTTAAAAATTCTGGAGAATTTAATTGAAAATAATAATCTTTGTGGTGTATTGCACACTACCAATATAGCCTACCAGAAAAAGAGCTCTACAGAATGTTTTTTCAGCACTACTAACACAGTAATTTCTACTGTATTCCATTTCCAGATATGCTGCATAAATACATGGGTACACAGGTGTTTGTACTATATGTATATACATATACAGACATTATAGAACTTCTTAAAAGTGAATATGCATCTCATTCCCATGTAGATTTCAACTTCAGCTGTGCCTCTTAAACAGAGTTCAGAAAGGTACTTACTGATGTGTAGAGGAAACCTTCTCCATTTAGGGCTATATACAACCCGGTCTTTACACCCTGGATAGCAACAACTCGAAGTCCCACTGGTATAAGGTTGAATAACGCTGTGAAGAAAAAAACATGACCAGATATGAATATAATATAATTATTACAATATTCTAATAAACACCATTACTAAAAAGAAAGAAAACTACTCCCTGTATATTTTTCTGATTTTAATATTAAACTAATTCAGAAAATCTTGCTTCTAGTAAAGTTAATCCTTAAAATTAAAGCCTAAGTATCTATCTAGCAATAAGTCCTGCAATAGTTCAGTATTTGGCACAAATGCTAACTAGCAAATACAAAGCAAAGAAGACTGGACTGTAATCATTTATGCAGCACTGCAGCCATGAGTATCTCAGGGAATCTGGCAGGAGTCAAAGAGCCCAACAGTTCCTTCATCAATGTAGAGTGATCATAAGGGTAATACTTGTGAGATACCCTGCAGAAAATATCTCTCTCTGATTATGGCAAGTAGCTTTTTATTTTCTTAAGCATTTTTATGGTTTCGTACTAAGACGTACTCTCATTAAGATTGCTTTCAAGGGTTCTGTGATTTCAAATCCAAAAAAAAATTCTGCTTTTGTGAATCATATATTTGATACAAACAGTATTACATGGGCCTTAGGTAATGGCAGAAGCTTATCCTAGCTCAGGAAAGCACTCAAATATGTGCTTGACTCTAAATGTGCATAAATGCTATTGAGCTGAGTATAGAACACATTCAAAGACTGAAATTCTTGAATTAAAAATCCAGCTAATAGCAGATACCTCAGCAATGGTATACACCTCTGTAACAACAAAAACGACCACAGTTTTGATTACTGTCTGAAAAAGACCAGTGTGAAGAGCTGGACTTTACCAGCCTCACCACAGAACAACAAAAGAAAAAGTGATGTAAGAGACACAGACCAATTCTTCTAAAAATTATGCCTGCACTCACCTATACTAAGTCTACTGACTCATACCAGGAAATCAGATGCAAAGCACACATCAAACAGTCTCAGAAGGAAAGACCTGGATGAGCCAGAGTTCATGCTAAGCAGTTTTCTACTGCGGATGAGTCACAGATTCACAAGTACTTGGATGAAAACCAAAAGCGCAACCTGTGTGTCCAACGCAGGCAGCGAGGACCATGGTTCCACCAAGCCATGTCTCAGGAACACAGTAACACTTAGAATGAGTTCCTCAAAATTTAGGAAGGACATCCATAGTTGTGACTAGAAAGTGTACCCTATGAGGCTATCTGTAATCAAAATGCCAGGGGTAAAGCCCAAATTAAGAGAAAGAGAGTCATGTAATTGCAGTGGATAAGTACATTTTCTCAAGGTGTGAAAACTCCTTATTGGTCAAAGGACACAAAGCCACAGATCATTTATGATGATGATCAAATCTTTACAACTGAGAAAAAACATAGGTTAACTATTAGAATTTAAAGATAGAAGTGGATGGCAAAAAAAAACGCCTTTCCTTCAACATTCTTACGCAGAAAAAGAATATGTAACATAAGATCTTTTTCGGAATGCACAAAGCAAGTATAAAGCTGGGAATTGTTGTAGCAGAGCACTTCCTACAACTGTAGAAAGAAAAATAAATTCAAAAGTGCTCGGAAGAACACAAAACAAATTTATGGGTTTACAAAGAATAGAAGAGATGACATCAGACAAGAATTAGCACAAATATACAGCATTTTCATTTTTGTAGTTTCCATAAGTCTCCGTCATGCTAGGATCTTACTGGGCTGTTCACTAGAAAAATACTAAGTACAGGCAAGGTTCCCTCTCTAATCGATAGAAGATAAGTGTAAACCAGTGAAATATGGCACTCACAGAGAAGATATCCTAAGACCATATAGGCTAAACACTGCATGACTTGAGGGCTTTTCAATGTTCAATATAATTTGGAAGTTAAAAAACACCAATCAGGCATTATGCTCAAATGTTAAAACCAGCAAAACCAATATTGTGGGTGGTGAAGGGGAAGTCTGTCACGGCAAAAATAGGTTTTAGATAGCAGTTAAGTTTGCTTTTTTTCTAGAAGCAGAGAAATTCTAGGAGGAAACCTGGATAAGAACACCATGCTAGAAGGAGGGCAGCAACAATTGAGAGGACACCAGGAAGGAAAAGCAAACAATACTTGTATAAAGAAAAACGGGGTGAACACAAAAGACAAGTCAGCCATGGAAAACTGCTAATGAAAACTAATTCCAAATCATAGTGGTTCAGTCAAATCTCCTGGAATGTAGATACAATTTGCTGTATTACCAATAAAAATAAAGCAGCAAAGCTAGAAAAAACCAACCACAACTGAAGGAGAATTAGAAGCCTGTAACATGGCATTGTTTTATGCAACCTATAAAATTACTAGAGCGGCTTACAGTTACTGGTGGATTTAGAAAGCACTGAGGAGGGGATATAATGTATCTTTTACTGCCACCAAGTTTTAATCGGAGATTGTCAGAGCTGTTGTAATTAGTCTAGGACCATAAAATTTTAGAGTGTGATCTGAAATGCTGTAACTCTGCACATACATAATATTCAGTGTTTTCCACACAGTCTTTCAGACTTGGGTAAAACTAGGGAGGCTAGTCTACATTCAATTATTGATTGATAAATGCTCAGCAATGTGCTTCATACTGAGGTCAGCAAAACATGCACCAGTAAGGCACAACATGTAGTTTTTATGTGCTCTGAAACTGGCCAAAGGAAATTCAATTTCCTCCAGAACCTGGCTGTGCACTACTCTTTACTGAGCAGGACTTCTGTGCCCAACTACACATTTTAAACCTTCCTAGGATTCACCTGTGCTATACCCCGCTCTAATAAGAACTTGCCTTGAGAAAAAGAGAAAGCCTTCCAGAGCTTGCTGGCATTTCAGGTCTTCACAGCCAAAGCTAAGCCCCTACCTGAAGGGGATGTGAAAAAGAACCGTGACCCCAGCTTCCCTCTGTATTGAAGACAATGATCCAAAACCAAAACTAAGCAGGGAGTTAGGACCCTGAACATCTTCATGTACCTAAACCTAGCCCGGTGAGTCCACAGATGAATTGAGAAGAGGGAGCGCCCTGGAACAACCCCAAAAAAATAATTCTGCCTGGTGCTCAGTGCTCCCATGCTGCACGCTCAAGTGTAAAGCCTGGGAAATCCAACTGTAAATAAGACGTGGGAACATCAGGGAAATCAAGAGAACCAATCTGCAAAAAATGGTGCAAGTAAAACCCTTTCTCCTCTTCAGCGCTGAGCCTGTGCACGCTCCCGTAGCTCTACTTTGTATTTCATCTAAACAACGACCGTAAAGCAGATGGTTTCTCTTCCTTTTCCTAAGCTTGCAAGCCTACTCCCCGCACACACAAAATCAGAAAATGGGGGCAGAGGGGAGCAGTTAACAGCAACAATTGCCTTGAAAACATTTTTTTAGGTGACATGGAGGGGATTTGCAGGGACAAATTTGAGTTGGATTCTAATCCTCCAAAAGTTTTACCCAAAGTTACAGTTAAAGTCCACTTTTTATAAGTAATGCCTCCTTCCTTGAGCAAAACACAAACCCACCACATTTATTTTCCCTTTTTTATGTAATACCATCATAGTATATTAACTTGAAATCTGAAATGCCTGAAATCAGGTATTTCCATATCTTTGTGAAAGTCTATTTAGGTATGACTGACTTGTAGCTACAGGAAAATTGCCATTATAGATCACTGTTTTTCTCAAGAAGCTTGCTACAGACCAATTGCTTAAGGCTTATAGACTTGCTGTCTGTTCTGCATGTGCATTGCCCTGGTGTCAATTAACAAATCTGCAGGCCTACAGGCAAAAATGACAACTCCATCAGAACATCTTTTAGGTTGGCAGTGAGCGCAAGGGAGGTTGGTATTCAGAGATCAGCCCATCCATTTCTTATGGAGCAAACCCATTCTACCTGCCTGATGTTACACACGATGTAATTAAAACATACTTTTTAGTATGGCTGAACATGCCCTCCATCGATCCTGTCAGACTAAGATTATACCGATGGGAGAAACGGGCTTACCTAACTCCCAAAGGTGACAGAAATAGATAACTAAATGGCTGTGTAATTCTTTGAAGACAAACTGCAGTAAAAAACAGTGCAAAAATCAGACTGCAAATATTTCAGTTCAGTAATCCAAATTTAACAGCATTGCAGGTATTGTTTTTTAATCTCCATGTGCTTTCTTCCTAATTATCTCCTTTACTTTACAAGGGTGCTGTGAAGATTATTTTATTAATATCTTCAAATCAAAACATGATAGTGGTAGGTACTTTAGAAAGACATTAAGAAGTTAATACTTCTATATTCGATTTGGAAAATATAAATAGAGTATTAGGAACATGCATTAAAAGATGAAAATAAAGGAATGTTAAATGGTTGCATGATGTCTTGAACACCAACTCTACCAGGTAGCAAGTGCCACAAAGGAAGTAAAGCATGTTGCTGCATAATTAAGCAAGAGATGTGTACCGCACAGCCAAATCGAAGTTGCTTGTGTAATCTTAACTTTGGCATTTATCAGTTTCTGGAATAGAGCTACAAATGAGCAATGCTCTTTTAATCTCTTTTAAACATGACTGTAATTTCATAAGGGGCACATATAGCAACATTTGAGTGTTAAAATCAGGTTTATCACCCATCAAGGAAAGTATCATAACCTATGTTGATTTTTTTCAGTGGTTCTTGGCTGAGATATATTCTTCAGATGAATAGAAATAAGCTATAGGGCTAAGAGATTCAGGGTTTCAGTCTCAGAAATTAAAGAATCAGAATTGCCCGTTTCCCAAAATAATTAGTCTTCCTAGTAAACCTACCCTTCATTCATGACACAAAATTTTGAAGACAGACCAAAGTCTGAAAATGAGCTGTTTTGGGTGGGGAGGAGGACAGGAGGGGAACCTAACGCTTGTTACCACAAGCACAACATGGAAAACTCTTCTATGTCTTTATAGTTCCTGTGTAGTAGCTTGGTTTTCCTAATTAATAATGATGAGGCCCATGGACAACACTGAAGCAAGTTCCATTCGCACCAAGTAATGCTGAGAACTGCTGTAAAATTCAGGAAAATTAGAGGTAGAGTGGGACAGCTATGTAGAGTAGGACCTCAGTAACCAAGTCTACAGCTTTAACCACAGTCACTCCTGCTTTCACTACAAGCAAGCCACAAAACAAACCAGGAACTCGACAGCATTAGAGGAAGGAAAAAGAGAAAACCAGCTAAAACAAGCAAACCAATGTAATAAAGCCTCTTTCCACACATCACTGAGAGTTTGGCAAAAAAAATACAGACTGTACACACAAGATGGTTTAAGCTAAGCCTTGGTCTGGTGATGTGATTTAAGGAAACTCAGCATCATTAACCAATAGGTGCATTAATTCATACTCAGTCACAAAACATCACTAACTTGGAAAGATATAAAAAGAAATTACAACAATGAACTGCAGCCCATCACTCTGTTTAGGTTGGGTTCTGGTAGGGCGGCCACCGACATGAGCAGACGAAAGTACATTTAGGGATGCAATTACAAGCAGTCACATCTTCCTTTTTCATGCAAGGGTTTGTGCACAGGGATATATAAAAGAGTCTTGCCATCTATCCCTGCACACCCTAGCTTTTACTCAAACTTAAGGCAAACTGGGACAATGGCTTGCACTATAGCAGCTGACCGAAACCACTGGTAAAACTCATTTTGACTTCAGATAGAAGCAAAGAGCCACATAAAGAGACTACCAAGAAGCTTTAAAGACAAACAAAAAATGGTTGTGAACAGAACCACTCAATTTGAACAGACTACATCTTAATCTTTGCGCTACCTCTCTATAACACTGTGACTCCAATAATATGTAACTTATGTTTATTGGCATACATACAAAATGAGTACAAAATCATATATGCGCTTGAGGGAATTTTAACTTCAAGCAGTCCTCTAACTGCTTGACACCATAAATTGCAACAGCACAAAAAGTAGCAGCATGACTAAGCTTCAAATAGTTTTCTTGCAGAAGACAAAAAAAAATCACTTTTCTGTCCCTCGGTAATCCACTCTCTATGGCTTCTCCAACACCCAGTTACTCAGACAGTCAGTGCACAAGGAAGACTCTTTCACAGGCTTCAGGGACAGTGACCAGTGCAGAAGACACAGGTGGAAGGCTGGCAGAGATGCTCACCCCTCGGCAGTCTCTATTTCCTCCATTTTTATGAAACACACCCCTAATGGAAGTCATCCTCGCTATCAAGGCAAGTGTATTATCTGTCCTATTGACAGCTAATATATGCCCATCCCTTCACCCCTGGGGTGCATTAAATAGGCAGCCTGCAAGCTGGTCAGAAGCAGGATTTTCCCCCTCTCAAGCAGAGACCATCAGGATGGGGCCATGCCTCCTCCTCTAGCAGCTGTTGAAAATTATTTACTGGTAAGCCTCAGATAGAAATTATCATGATAGGGAGGTCACAAAATAAAAGATCAAAAGAATAGGAATTTTATACATGAGATTTTTTTTTTTTAAGAGAAAAGGAAAACCAAAATATGCTGTAGTAAAGATGAGACATAGGAAACACAAAGTTCATCAGGAAATGGAAGGAAACGGTGGAAGGGGGAAAGAACTGAGAAGAAAGACTGACAGCACAAAAGAAACAGACACATATTCATATATACATGAATATATCAAATGGATCAATCTTCTCAACTCTCAATATATAACATATATACTAAAAAAAATTAAGGTGGAGATTGTATGCTTTCATGGCAAACATTAATTTTACATCCTTGTGGTCTAACCTGTCTTTACTAAACAATATTGTAAAATTGGACTAGTAAGAAATAAATAGTGAATCACACCAGTTAAAGAGAGAAAAAAAAAAGTCACTTCATGGAAAAAGCTTGTTTTAGCTTAAAGTTATACGGAAGTAAAATACAATATTAGCTAACAGTACTTATCCAAAATCTGCAATACTTCTATCTGGTATTTGGTTGGGTTTGGAGAATTTTTCTGAATTTGGGAACAACTGAGAAGAATAAGAGAGATGGGCAGACAAATGGAAATCCAGAAAGGCAGGGAAGAGAGGAGAGGCAGGGAAAATGACACAGTAAGCAAAAAAAAAAAGGAAGATTTGTAAAGCTGACAGCAGCGAAAAGAGGAAAGTAAGGCATTATGGTCTAGCTTTGCAAAGATTCAAAATCCATAGAGTTCTCAGAATAAAAAAAAAAAAACCAAACAAAAAACAAACCACCAAACAGAACTAACATAAAAGTTTCCAAAATTGTTGCAGTCATACACACCTCCTTACTGAAGCTGAAAATAAGAGAAAGATGGGCAGAGAGAGAAGGACAGGGGGAGAGAGATACACGCTGCCACTCTAAGACACATTTCTTGGACATCATACAGGCAAAGCTTCTATAAAAAGCAATAATGATCTTGTCTGCACAAGGTCTTAGTATCTGGTCCAGTACAGAAGTGGGTATGAGAGATGGACACACTGAGGGAAGAAAAGAAACAAGGAACTGGAGGGGGGGGAAACAGTTGGAAAACAAGCAGAGAAACACATATCAAAATAGATTAATCAATTATTTTTCTCAATTCTAACAAAAAATAGAACAATAAAATATGATCATGCTGTCTGTTGATGAGATGTGTTAAAAATGACAGCCGTGCATTCATAGATAAAACAGGGTCCTAACCAAAGTAAAGCAGAAACCTCAAATCCCTTAATTTCTATAGTCTAATTCCAACATTTTTGAGGAAACTAAATGCTTATTTATACACGCATAATAAGAAGATAAATCTTTTGTATTAAAAATGCTTAAAATAGACCTCAAGATCACACAGAAATATGTTACTTAAATATGTCATTATCATTAAAATAAACAAAATACACATCTCTGATACACAGAAAATTAAAAATCAACTGTTTCTAGCGCAAGAATGGCTTTGCTTAATTATCATTTCAGCTGAAGTTATCAAATGTATATATGCTCATTGAATGAAAATATGTGGCAGTATCATAGGAAAAGAGTACCAAAGCAGAGACCCACACAGCCTTTCAAGACCACTTTGGGAGATTTTTGAAAGCTGATACAGTCACAGTCCCTATACAGGCAGAAATTCTCTTAAAATCAGTGGAATTCTTGCTGGTATAGGGACTGTAGGATCTTTAGCACCAATTCAGCAAGGTACTTCAGCATGTGTTTTAAGCAGGACTTTGACAGTTAGATATACACTTATCTGCTTTGCTGAATCAGGGCCACATGATCAGATTTTTCAAAGGTTTTTTTTGTTTCCGTTTTTTTTTGGGGGGGGGCTGGTTGGTTTGTTATTTATTTGAAGATAAGAAATTTATGTTAAATACATAGCTTTTATAAAAAATATTTTCAATATAATTTTAACCATTTTTATAAAATTACCAGAAGACAACCTCTGGCCTAAATACTTCACCCCTGAAGTTCATCCGTACTCACACCTTTCCCTTCAGAGGGAATATATTTAGGCCAAAGTCCTGCACGAACAGTGCTGGCGGTCATTAGGCTTTGAATGGACAGAACCCTCCTCCTTTCGACAAAACACATTCAGAAACCCTCCAAAGGCATTAACACCGTGTCTGCGCATACACACTCGAGCGATGCAATCTGCGTGTGTGATTAAGACATTCCCCTGGGGCAGTCACTTACTAGAATTACTGCTGTCATCCTTGGTTCCATCGAGACTTCCATCGGGGTGCATTTGCAAGTAGTAGCCTTGCCTGCAATATAACCTGGTCACTATACCCTTGAGCTGGGGATCTGAAAGACAAACATATTTTGTCACTAGCCTCAAAACTTTTTCCAAGAGTTATCCCTACTTCTCTCACTGTAGGAGGAAGTTTGGTGAAGCAGCATTGCCATCTTAAAAGTAAGTACTACAACGGGATGGGTCCTGATGGAGATGGAGAAAAATCTCGCCGCAGAGTATTATTAGGCCAGTTGCATGTCCTGTTCTCTGCCTCCAACATCCTTCATTACAATTAACAGAGATGAAACACAGAAAAAAAGAATACCCCAAACACCCATAGTCAAAAGACTTAAACTAGATTAGGCCCTGCAAAAAATTTCAGATGTCAGCAACAAGTACAGAGCCTTACAAAAACTAGCAAAACATTAAAAAACCCTACTCGTTTCATATATGTCAGTAGCTTACTATACTTCACACAAGTTTTAAGGACACTTGCACAAAAAGATCTGTCTCCTCTCACTCTGTATGAAAAGTGATAAACTTATCTGGTATAATATTTTGTAACAGTCCCATCTGAAGAGTTCCCAAAATATTTTACCAATCTAGAAGCAGATATAATTCACCTGCCCTCTCCCACCCACCAGGGAATAACACCCACAGTCAGGGCAAGACATAACCCTCCTTCAACAGAGAAAAAAAAATAAATGAAAAAACCCTTAGTAAGCTAAAAATACATGTGAAATTCAGGTAGCTGAGCAGTTAAGCTACCCTGTTTAATACTCTGCATTTATGAAGATTGCCATGAATTGGGCAGGGGCCACAACTTTATGATTCATCACAAGGATGGTGTCTTACCAAATCAAAAATTAAGCTGCTGCAGAAACGGTTCAGTGCAGAGGAAGAGGACATCACATCTTAAAAAAATCAACAGTGCTACCTCTGTGTGATATTGGTTTTAATATTATTTAATATAAACTATTAGGCACAACTCCAGGCAGCCAGTACATAAACTTGTGGGGACGTGGCATTAAAAGCATCTGTATCATATCATGCTTAGCTCCGCAATAATGAACTAAAATCATAAAGACTTTGTGACAAATATGTAATAAAATGAACAGGTGAACTTCTAAAGAAGAAAGAAATTATTTCCATGCAACCCTGTGGCCAGAATATAAAATCCTCCTTGAATTTGTGTAGAATTGCTCTCACAATCAATCATGCTGGGTTACTTACAGTGTCCTAAGGGGAGGTGAAAAAAAACACTAATAAACAAAACTGCCTCTGAATGGAATGCTCTGAAGTTTTCTATAAAGGCTCCATTCCATGAAATGATTATGAAAATGGTTAGTTTTTTCTAAAATATGCAAATGAAGTCAGATTAAACAATAAACCCATCTAAATGAAAAATGTAAGATTAAACTGTAAATATCATAGAAACTGTTACTATAAATATTAATACTTTAAGACATTTGAGGCATGGAAATAAATAATATAAACATTTGATGATCAACATGTAAGCGCATTACAACTTTTTGTTTTGCCTTTAACTGCAAATGTCGCTTTCCGTGAATTTTTACGTTAGCAAGAGTTTCCCAGTCTTTATATAAGAATATTCAGAAACAAATATTTTTATATTTATAAACAATAAACTGTATTTTCTTTGAATGTACTGTCTCTATCAACTTTATCAGGCAACTCAAAAATATTTTCATAATTTAAAAATTAAAAGCGAGCTCCTCTTATACAAGCACTATTCCTATCAATGCATGCTTTCAATGTGCACTTCCAAACTGACAATTTTAAACATACTTGCTTTACACGTATTAAAATGTCATCTTAAAATCCTAAAGAAAAATATTAAACCAAAATTATTAAAACTAGACCTTTAAAAAGTATTTACAGGAAAAATATTACTATTTTGAAAAATAGTTTCTACACCCAAAGAATCGTGAATAAATGATTCTTTACCATTGCTTCTATCTCAAAGAAGTATCTCACAGGAAGGCAAAGTACTGTCAACTCACTGTCATCAGCTGTTTACACCTACTAATTCAAGTGAAAAATGCAAAACTTAGAAGTGACTTTCAAAGTTGTTCTTTATACTCATTCTAGTCAGTTTTTTAAATTCATAAATAAAACTTAGTTTCTAACAAGAAATTGCACAATCATTTGTCTATGTTTTCACCAAAAGCATCATTTAAAATTAACTCTGCTTTAGCAGCTATCTAAAATTACACCTGAATGAAAATAATTTGGTGAATAGCTATGCATTTCAGGCTATGTGTGATGGAACCAGGTATGAATCCCCCATTTATTTGTTCACTCAAGTCCAAACACAACAAAATAATAACTATTATAGCATGAGACCAGAGGATCCTAGTCATGTGTTTTATCTCACATGTATACAGTTTCAATGGTTTCATTTGTCAGAAAACTGAACAAAACTGTCCCAAAACATGGCTCTTTCACTTGAATGTTTCATTAAAAACTGGAATTTACTGCTAATAATGTGCTACTAATTAATATGCTACTAATTAATATTTTAATTGTGCAAAGTAGTTCTCTGTAGACTAACAAATGGGGGAAAAAAAAGTCTTTTTATTGCAGTGAAATATAGCAACTGCAACCTTCTTTTTACTTTTTTCCTGTTGATTATTGGAAACCTTTTTACTCACCCTCCTAAAATCATCTTATCTATCTTAAAATCCTACCTGTCCTTAGCAAGATTAAAACTTTTATTCCTGACAAGTAATATAATCATGCATTTTTTACTAGTTCTTGATCATAATATTTAGTTAATATGTATCACAGCACTTTGGATCTACAAATCAAAGTAAATAACAACTAAATGTTTTAGCTGAACAGTGCTCAAAAAACTAGGGGAACTGGACAACAATTCATGGTATTTCTTTGATCTTAGCCAAAAAGCAAGCCAGATTTAGTGATGGAGTTGTATGAAATGACTCATTAATCTCAATGCAAGTCATAATAAACAATAGTCAAAAAGACTACTCTCTACAGCCTCAAGGTAAATATCTCCAAGATGAAACAGACAACCCTGTCAGGCAAGGGATTTCTCTCTTCTACTTGCAGAAAGATAAATGACTCTTTCAGGTCCTTTTTGAGACACCTGGGCAGCAAGCAGAGAAGAGAAATCCACTAGTCCCTGTATTTCTATAGTATTTTATCTAACCATTGTCACTTAATAATATTACAGGAACAATCTCAGCTTCAAATGGTTTGCAAATTAGTTTCTCAAATCCTTCTTGACCACACCTTTTTTTTTTTTTTCTTTTTTTTTTAACCATCTGCTGGAAAGCAGGAACCACCAGCAACGCCCAGAAACTGATGCTGCCTGTCCGCAGGTGCACCGAGTATGTTATGTTTTTTAACTCCCACTGCAGTGATAGAGGTAGACAGACCAGCAATTACCCTTATCCCTTACATCCCATGTGTGCCTTTTTCTTTTCATGTGAAAGAGAAAGGGAATGGCAAGAGAATATAGCAAAATAATAAAACACAAACGAACAGGATGAGAGTAGACGAGCTCACCAAAGAGTTCCCAGTTCTCATGATTTCATTATAGATTTTTTGCTACTAGTTCTCTTAAAGTCCTAACCATCACAGCCAAGTGATTATGTGAAAAATACAGTTTTTATTTAATTTTAAACACCTTGAATTCAGGGGAAAAAAATCCCAAACCAGCAAACTTCACCATGGATCAAAATCAAAGGACAGTTCAACATCTCCTAATGATTTTTATTGGTCTTATTTTGCACCTTGACTTCTGATGTTGAACAGTTCAGCGTGACAAGTCTGCAATGCCCCACCATGGAGAGAATTTTTCTGACTTGTAGTTATTAGAGGTTGTCGCTAAAAACTCAAAGACGTTGTACTGAATGGACAAAGCAACAGCTTCTCAAGCCTTTCTTCCACAGCAACCTGCATAACAGCAGCCACTTGCAGCTCACTTTTATTGCTTTTTTCCCCTTGTCACTGGCGACGGCAGGATGCATGATTGCAGTTAGCATGCACACTCTGTCAGTAGCTTTTCTGACGTCTTCAACAAAGGCAGAGTTTAATTAAGATGTCTTCTCTTCTCCCTTGAACAGTGGCTACAAAAAAGGCTTTGGCATTAACTCATGATAGGCTGAGTGCAGTTCTTGCTTTAGAACAACTATGACATTTTATGTTTTGAATTAAGAATATTTTCCTTTCGCAACCTGAATGGTTTTAGCATCTCCTTCCCTACATCCACAGGCTGCCAGGACAGATCTCTTTAGAATTCTTATAGGTTTAAAATAAACAGGGAGACAAAGTCATTAAACAGGTGTGTTAAGGCTTTTACCTTTCTGTTCAGACACAGATGAATTTACAATGCTAAAGGAACAATGGTAAATATGCCCATTGTGTTTTAACACCATGAAAAATGAATCCCTTAGCATCCGCTGGAGTTTTAATTGTTAGTTTTTACCATAGGAGGGCTTTTTTTGCCTGTTGTTATTTACTTACTCCCTCTTTTGAGTAAAGGTACTAAATAAAAGACTGTTTGAGCTGGCAGGCAAATGCTTAATGATGGGTTAGTCTCATACCAACTCACATTCTTACAGAGAATAAACTGCACTATCCAGTCAATTACCAGTCTGTCACAAAACGAGCTGCTCAGTGAGTCAAATGAAAGCTGGTATTTAGAGGTACGTTATCCTCAGAGAGCATAGCATCAAACTCATGTTAACAATTGGTAGCTCCAGGTCCTTCACGTTTTACTCGCCCTTCATTCTTTGCATTTTGCTCCTGCAGTTTTTACTTTTGGATATTTCAGTACTAAAAATACCACTCATGCTGGTACAGAATAAATCAGGCACCTTTTTTTGAAGATTTCTGGTGCTCCAACAGTCGCCAAGACTTGACTGTCATTTCTTGCTTGCTGATGTTATGATCAGCATTTATTAGGAATCTTCTCCCTCATCTATTAAACTTTATTTGAAATAGCAACAACACTTATGATCTGTATTAGGATTTAAAAAAAAAAAAAAACCCAAAAAAAACCCACCAACCCTCCCAAAAGCTGCAAACCCCAGATTTCTCGTGAAGTTGGGAAGCAAAGCACCCACCCAAAGCACAGAGTCTCTCAGCCATTCCAGGCCCATCTCTGTTAGGTCACAAGGCCTGGAACATGTAAAAGGCTGCTCTTCCTGACTTCTCACACAAAAGCACCCTGACAATAGTGTTGTGTGGAGTTTTGGTCTGGGATTCCTGCAGTGTCTCATGCTGAAGCCACTCTACTTCATGTAATAATTAACTACCCACAGCACACTGGATTAGAGCTCATCCACGAGACCACAGCTCAAGGCAGCCTCCAGCCCTCTGCTGGCTTTTGCACCAATACCCATTGATGCTTCAGATTAATGTCTGGATACTATTCAAAACTAAAATGTGTCAGTACTACTCAGTATTTTAGGAACATTTTCCACTAGGCAATTCAGCTCCAGAAAGAGGGACAACATCCCATGTATAAGTACATTTTCTTTTTGGATTCTCAAGTATTTCAGTTCCTGCTGTAATGCTTTTCCCAGTTTTCAAAAGTTGTCTTCTTCTCAAGCATACTGTTTATGTTTAATTGCAATAGTACTCTAACAGGTACGGCCAGTACACATGATCACATTACACTCCTTTTGCCTTGTTTTTGACAAGTTTTGCATTGTCATTCCAGCACATAAAAGTGCAGGATCCTCTGATATGCATGTTACACAACCACAAAAGCAAGCTTCCTAAAGCGAGTACATAGCCAACGGGGAATTCAAAATGCAGAATTTTGTACTGTACTTAAAGGTGATAAAACCCTAGAAAGGCATCTAAAACCGTAATGTTCCTTCATTATTAAACACTTCAGCTGTTCTTATGATTCTTATGTTCTTATGATTATGATGTTCTCTTGCATTCAAAAGCTTTATACACTTCTAACTTCTTTATTATTTGACTGTCCTGTCACCTGGTGTCTCAATGTTTCAAAGTTTCTGATCCTGTTGTTTTTATTTTCTCTCACTGCTAATAGGAAATGATAAAATAGGACATTTATATGCTAGCGCTCTCTGATTTTAATAATAATGTTTTCAATATCTCATAATACACACCAGAAAAGTAAAGTTTAATTAAAAACTTGAAATAAAAATATTTTTAAAAGAAAGTTTTGCTCTATTCAGGACAGAGGGGAAAAGGATATAATGCAAACTCAGAAAAGCAATAGCTTCCATTATTCCCTGTTCCCGTAAGTAATAATAGTACTTATTCTGAAGCACGGTGGCTTTGTGAGCCTATTTCTCTGTGCTCACTTATTTTCCTGTCCTCAAAATGATTACAGGGCACTCAACTTCAGTGTTTATTTTTAACACTTCTTTTTGTCCATTCATGCCTCACATCACAAGCTCCTCTCCCGCAGAACCTTGCTTTGAGAGCACATTGAGGAGAGATAGAGAGTCCTCCTACGTTCCTGCGCTGTCATTGTCATCGGCACTTCCACAGAGTAGATGAAATTTCTTGGTAAACTATGAAAGCGGGTCAGAGTTCTGCAAAATGGTTGCTTTTCTTGAAAGCACAGCATCGTACCCCTTGTACTGGCATCTCTGCTTTTGTATTGCAAATGTTTTTATGTTAACTTCAAAATGTGCTTCCGTCCATTTGCGTGCACTGATGTTCTGTTTCTAGGTCTTACAATACATTTCAAACTACATGAGAATTGCTTCTTGCTACGTGGTTTTACTTGAACAAATTTGATCATCGATAGAATTACAGCAACTTGGTTTCTAGCTGGGATAATTTATATCTGTTCAGATTCACAAGATGATTGCATTTAATAGACTTGTCTACAGAATAGTTGTTAACAGTCTCCTTTACCAGCCATATTATTTTTGGAGGGTATTTGTTAGAAAGGGAAGAGATTTAGGTTGTTAAGAAAACACTTTGTTCCAAAATCACAATTTTACATGGGTATGGTAGTTTAATTTCAGTAACTTCATTTAATAATTTGCATTTCTCTTCCTACTAGACTATACTGTACATCTCTAATGTGTATGATCTTGTAACACATGTATTTGTTGGGAGATTTGTCCCTAAATACTGCCTTCCACTGTTGACCCATGTTCCTTCTAATATGCTAAAATTCAATGAACTCTAATTTTTCAGTATGTAAAATAGCTGATGATATACACAGGAATATTGGGAAGAAGCTGACCTCTACTTCCAGGCTTACTTAGATAGCACTAGTCACAGTTTAATACATTTAACAGTTGTCTGACAAGCATCATCTTCCACTGACACAAAAAATCATCTTTGCAGCTACATTCACTTTCTCAAAGTTTACTTCAAAATGGTAAAAATTCTATTGTCTAAAGTTCCATGTTACCACAGTCTTGCTATTACAATTTTTATTTGTTCTTTTAATTTTACATAGGCCTAAAAGATATCCTGTCTTATGAATCTTCTTGACTTAGATAAAATAATTTTCTAGTATTTTGTTTAGGACTCCTTCCTATACCTGAACCTCTTAGTTTTACCTGGTATTTTCTTGGCTCTGAATTCTGACGGTAAAACATTAACATCATACAAAATACTGCTTAACATTTCTGTTTGAAATAAAAACATTAAGCAATATATCCCAGAGGTAAGTAATTTCTGTGTCCTCATTTTTGCAATAATCTCCACTTTGTTAGCTTCCCATAAAAAGGCCCTATGAAAGACCAAACTTTATTTTAGTCACATTCCAAAAATACAAAGGTACCACAATGTGACAGATTCTATTACCATTTAACTTATGTATAAAAATTGACTAATGCATTGCCCTTTGAATGAGTAAATAAATGGGTTTTACGAATGAGATTTCTCTGAAGATGTCACTGAATGTTGAAAGCACAATAGGATGTGCATAGATGACCTTTCCAAATGTAACAATGTATTTCACATAACACCTAACTAACCAAAGAATGAATTTGATTCTCCCTTTCCCAGATAATTAATATTTTTAGAACTAAATGTTTAAACATTACTTTTATTTTTACAGTCTTGACTATTTGTCTCCTTGCATGCTGCATTGCAAAACAATGAAATATTTGAAGTCGGCTTCTATTCTTTCACAAACTGATGTAGAATTAAATTTGGAAAGTACCTAAACAATCTATTTAAAAATATTTGAAACTATCATGGTAACGCTCAATGGAGAGAGGATAGCAGGATAATTTGCAATGCTAAGTATAAAATCCTAAACAGCACTCCATTTTCTATTATTGAATACAGGAAGCTTCCATAATACCAAGTGGCAGGGGTCCTTAACTTGTTATTAACTTCATAAAATTCTTACCAGAATACATAAAAGCCCACAAAATGAAGTAGTATATTCCCTCTGCTTAGATACGCAACAACATCACTTCTGAAATGTGCATCTCAAAAACATAGTGTATTATATTTACTTTTACTTTCTTGCCAATGGCACAAAATATTGAAATAAGACATTCGTGTTACTTTCAAGAAATTTTACATTTTCATCTACCAACTAGCCTCAAAGTGGAGGCAAACACATAAATTGCACTGCCAATGAACTGGGACAAAGGTGATTTTACCTAGTTATGACGTGATAACTAGGAATTGCAATACATATTCTATAAAACCATAGAATCATTTAGGTTGGAAAAGACCTTTAAGACCATCGAGTCCAACCGTTAACTTAACACTGCCAAGTCCACCACGAAACTATATCCCCAAGCACCACACCTACAAGTCTTTTAAATACCTCCAGGGATGGTGACTCAACCACTTCCCTGGGCAGCCTGTTCCAATGCTTGATAACCCTTTCAGTGAAGAATTTTTTCCTCGTATCCAATCTAAAACTCCCCTGGTGCAACTTGAGGCCATTTTCTCTTGTCCTATCACCTGTTACTTGGGAGAAGAGACTGACCCCCACCTCACTGCAACCTCCTTTCAGGTAGTTGTAGAGAGTGATAAGGTCTCCCCTCAGCCTCCTTTTCTCCAGGCTAAACCACCCCAGTTCCCCCAGTCACTCCTCATAAGACCTGTTCTCATATGATATGTCACAGACTCATTGCAGAGTAAAGACAGTTTTCTTTGATAGCTGAACAACATATAAGGCTTTCCTGGTTTTAGGTGCAAAATTTCAAAAAAATCACAATTTGTTACTTCCACAATACCTGGGTTGAATAGACTGAGCTGAGATTTGTGCAGATTTAAGCACATAAATTTAAACTCCCAATAAATAAAACAATAAAAGCATTAAGCTGTGACCAAAGACAAATAAACCTGTTTGATACTTAAAAAAATAATCACTCGAAAGGAAATAAAGAAGTACCAAGCAAGTTGATAAATTAATTATATTTTAATTTAGTCTTTAATGATGTACAAAACACAGGGATTGCTTGATTTCTTTATACCTGACAGAAAACATTTAGTATGAAAATATGAATCAGTAAACTGACTTCCAACCTTTGAAAAAGTGGAAAAGTCAAAATTTTCCTTAGTTCAACATTATGTATTTTTATATATTATTATTTAATCCTTATGCTTTAACGTGAATCCTCACTGTCAAATCATGTCATTCACCAACAATCTGAAGAGATTTGTTTACAAAGACATAAAATCCCAGCAACATGAGAACTGTTAATCACAAATTACATTTCAGTCCTCTTCATGCACAAGTAATATTACTGGAGATATAGGACTCCAAAGATATGTGGCTAGGATGAAAGAAAAATAGATTGAGAAATGGATAATCCCATTGTGAAAGGAAAATAAATGTATTTCCATATTTGTTATTAGTTAGGAACAACCTTTATTATTTCTATATAAAGCAAGATTACAGAGGTCCCATCAGACAAGCTGAAGTTTGCACTGTTGATATGAATAAAATACCTTATTTATTTAGAAAAATATTCATTTGTGTAGAAAAGCATGAATGCAATAGCATTAATTCACATGGAAGATCTACAAAGGAATTTTTAATATCATACATACAGTACCATTAATAATTATTTAACATTTTTATAACATTCCATTGCTCTTCCACAAAGGATTGCTATTTTCAGTTTAATCTCCAAAATCTCTAACAGCAACAGAAATGAAACCAAGGCAGTAACACCAAAAAAGATCTACTGCCCCTTTTTTTTAAAAAAAAAAAAAAAAAAAGAAACCAAATGATACATCCAAGAAATGTCATGAGTTATAGGAAGCAGATTATTAAGAACTACTTGAACCAGAAAATAGCAAGTCATACTAAATATTTCAGTTTTTCTTTAAATTTTGCAGTTCAACTAAGTGTTACTCTGGAATGCTTTTTAACCAGGGGACCTGCTGAAGAAATAGCAGACATTTTCCTATACTTTATTCCATCATACACACAACCACTTGTATATTTTATTTGCGAGAATGCAGTGAGATGGAGAGACAGAAAGAGAATAAATGCGTGGCTGCTTTTGTTATCTGAGATCACATTTTCCCCAAATCCTCCCTGTGAGAAAGACGAGGTCCTGTTCAGCCTAAAGACTGCAAGGCTTTATAATCTGTGGTATTAAACACAACTGAGAAATCTTAAAAGAAGCAGCTTGGAAAACTGATCTTCAGCCAGTGCAACAAGAAATTAATCCCCTGTACTTGAAGAACAGAGTCTGTACCATTTCAAATTCAGAATTACAGACTCATTTCTTCTAGTATCAGTATGACAAAGCCATGCCTCTTTAAGGGAGGTGCTCTCTGCTTAAAAAATAAGTTCAAGGTTAACTTGGGCCACAACTTCAATGTTTTTTTGTCTTCTCCCCATCTCTGCTATCCAAGAAAACTTGGAACACATGGAAAAAAACCCAAACTCTTATGAAGTTACATGACCCCAGGAGCTGGGCTTTAAGGAAATCAGTAGATTTTGACACTGACGATACAAGACAGAAC
Organism: Charadrius vociferus; assembly: GCF_000708025.1. NCBI lineage: Eukaryota > Metazoa > Chordata > Aves > Charadriiformes > Charadriidae > Charadrius > Charadrius vociferus. The sequence goes on from NW_009646412.1 coordinate 437,720, forward strand.
ACAGAAAACTGTAACCGGCAGCCACTAAACAAATCCTTTTGGAGGGACCTCAGCACAAACATTGCCACTTTGCATCTCTGGAAATGCTCTTGCTTCAAGACTGACTCTAGCAAGAAAAAAATGGCTACACATGGCAAACTCCTTTTATGCCATCTAATGCTCCTAGAGGGGAAAAAAAAAAAACATACACACAAAAAAAAAAAACCAACTAAAGAAAACCAAACCACTTAACCCACCTAGATTACTCTGGCTCTCTTTGAATGGCTATTTAGTACAGAATATCTAGCTACTAACCAGAAACTAAGCAGAACTATACTTGTAGCATCTATGGGAAAATGAACAGAAACAGTTCAAGTCAACCCAATTACTCACTAATAAAGAGTAAATTCTCCAATTCTGAGTCTTTTGATGATACGGTGGACACACAGTCAGCAGAGACTACCCCAGCCTCCCACTGGCACCATGAACTAAACCTACTATTCACCTGTGAAAAGTAGAACTATTCTATAAAGTTTCACAGGGTTGCAAAGGTCTGCTAGGTTTTGGAGGAGCTCAACGTTGGTTCATGCTTTGATGGAGACCTGCCCAAAAATACCTCAAAAACACTGAAAGGGCTTTCAATCTCTAAATCTAGATTTTATTACAATGCAAACCAGAGCAAATAGCTTTCGAATATATAACCTGAAAGTGAAATAAAAATAAGTAAGAGTTGCATAAGAAATCTCACATCCTACCTACTGCATTTGTGCAGTGACTTCATAATCTGTTTTTTCATCCTGTTGTGTCTCCAGTCCAGCTCTTTCACCATGGAGAACTAGCTATATATCTACCACCTGTACTTTTTTTAACCTGTTTAGGTGACAGGCTCTCCTTGCCCTGTTTCTCACATCCTTTCACTCCCTACCTGTTGTAATCTTCAGTCCGGCATCCTTTCCCAGCTGTACAGGCTGCATAGGCTCCAACTATGCTGAGCAGTCAAGAGGACATATGAAGGCAGCCCTCCTCCCTGCTGCCCAATCACATCTTAACTTTAATAACAAAACATGTTTATAAACGTAAATGAATAAAACAAATACACCATAGCTCACGTATATCCTCTTTCACAAGTTTGTAGAAACACTCAGGTTCTCTTTAGGCTAACTATGAACTTAACAGAAGATAAAAATTTCACCTCTTAGCTACCAGGAAATAATACACAGTCTATAATTTCTGGTTGTATACACAGAAGTCTGTCAGCGCACTGAGCCAAAGCCACCAGCACCATCATCATCAATCACATGCATTTTGCAGAGTAGTAAGCCAAACTGAAGATCCATGGCACTTCTGAACGTGCATTTTCTCCCACAATGTGTAATACAAAACTGGCAAAAAAAAACCCCAAACCAAAACATATTCCTCAAGTGTGCTGAGCCACAATGCTTCCACAATAATGGCTCCTCTCTTCACTGTCTGCTTGGCCAAAACCAGTTACACCAGCATCATTCCTTGTCAAGTCTGGCATCATCTCTTAATTTATTACAGATGTCCAATTACATGTGTGAAGATACTAAATGAGGCACCTGAGCTAGTGATCTTGAACTCCTTCAACAAGGAGTGGGGAGAAACAGGCAGCTCTAGGTATGATTTCCCTCATTCTGAAGGACAGGTCAAAAATGCACCGAATGACTTACACTCAAGAGAGCTTACTTATCCACTTAAAGCATCTATCATACGCTCTTCAGCCTCATTCACCCTCTGGAGATACTAACGCTCTCAAGCTTTTGGACAAGCGTTTCCTCCCAAGGACTCTACTCCAGCCCCTCTCAGACTATTCTGTTTTCACTAGACTTATGGTCTGACCCAGACAGCCACTCATTCACTCTTACGTTGTGTTAGACCCACCTATACTATAAAAATGCAGCCATATGGGCACAAATAAATTTAAACTGCTTTGCTTAGCATCCTCATCTATCTTTTCTCACACCAGGGTTTCCACTCCACCCTTTACTTTGAAGTTTTACAGAACATACACATTCAACTAGCATGCTTTAAACAGAAATCAAGCGCACTTTCATTCTCCGGATTCGTTTGCTGGTACTGCAGCAGTACCTTGTGAGCCCCAGTAAAGACTGAGGCACCACCGCATGAGCCCACACACAGAAGAACCAACAGGTACGCTCCTACAGAACGAATTGCAACCTCTTCTGAGTATTAATATTAAACTCTCTTTAAATCTCTTACATTTCCTGCACATTTATTATACCAATAACTCAAATGTTACCTGAAGCTGAAAGATTAGAGATTCAAAAGCAGGACATTTGTACCCGAGATTTCCACAGAAACTTTTGCCTGCCCCCGGCTACGCTGCAGCAACAGCACTGCCATTAGCCGAGATCACAGCAGTAAGTGGCACAAATTTAATGCTGTAAGAATGTCCTAACGACAGCCCTTGACTGAATATTTCAGCTTCCTTTAGAATCACAACCCGAAACGTGAGTTTTCTATTGCCGGGGCGAAGTCTGGCAGCTCAGGGCCGGCTGTGCAGCCCCAGACCAGCGGTGCAGGCCTCGGCCCGGTGGAGGCCCCTGGGCTGTGGGGCTGGTGGAGGCCCCTGGGCTGTGGCAGGCACAGTAACTTCCAAACCCTGCATCGACTAGGCATAGTGTAAAATTACTCGCTGCCTCTCCCCTTCTCAACTTCTAACTCTCACATGCTCTTATTTGGGCTGCCTGATGAGCAGTCCAAGGGCTGCTCCTCTATACTGTACGCAGAGATGCTGCTAGTGCTTCACATCTAATACTGCAGGTGAAATGCTGCACTGTTTAGTGTCATAACACATCTCTGGTGCATGTTTACATACACTCCACAAACAACATGGCATAGCATGAAATACCAAATGCTTTTACTTTTTACCAGGATATAAACTCAAGCCTCTCCAGCTCCCAAGTGCAGTCAGAAAGAAAAAGATAAAAAAAAAAAAAAAAAAACAAACCAAACCCAAAAAATCCCCAAACCAACCCAGAAAGGATATTACTAATTCAGAAAGCTGTCCAAAATTAATCTGCTTCCTTTTCAACAGAGCTTACATTATAGCGGAAGTCCTTGTTTATTTTTCAGAGGCCTTTGATGTAGTTCTCTATTTCTACACTCAAATATAGCAGAAAACTCCGACATAAATCTTGTTCAGATTTGACACACAAGCCAAACTCCCTTTTCTACACACAGAGGAGGGGCATGCATGGGCCTCAATTATGCTTTATTAGCTTCTTCACTAAAATCTGTGCCAGTGGGCCCATCAAGTGGGTCACACTTGATTTTTCTAAGAATTTTTTTTAGCTGTATGCAAAATATGGCTTTACCAGAGAAGGTAGAGGAGGAAAGGGGAAAGAGAAGGTAAAAGCTCTCATCACCACAGCTAATACACTATCAGCTTTGCACTGCCACAAAACTCACCCTCCATCTTTTTTCGTGTGTATTTTGTGGATATACCAGAAATCTGCTGCTTTATAATCAAAGTGTTGCTACAGCTGTTTCTAGGGAACATAACAAGACAGCAAAGGAAGCACAAGACATTGGAAAGCAGCTGAACAACGACTTTGCTTTCAATAAATGGGTTGAAAATGCTGGGCCATTCCCTACCTACGGTAATCATGCAGTCCTTGCCACTGTATTGTCAAAGCAACAGAGGGGTGTTTCAGCAGGTGCTTCCTTGTTGCAACAGCAAATAGAGAAGCAGTCACAACTCATTGAGAAGGCTCAGAAACTATTTAAGCCATATCACTTCATGTTTCTAAGATGAGGACCCTGACTTGTGCTCTGAAAGGTCGTAAACTACTCAGGGTGCCTGATGCTGAAGACAGAAGTCTGAAGTCGGATGATGCGAATAAAGGAACCATGGTGTGACCCAGGATGGTTGCAACTGAAAAAGGACTTGGATCTGAGCCTCCATAGCACCAGCAATCGCCTGGAGGTAGGACGGCTGACCTTTGTTTTTAGAACCAAGATGAACAGAAGTTTTTTGTAGTTTCCGAAATAAAAGAAAAAGAAACCTTGCAATATGAATCAAAAATGAATGGATTGAAAGCTTTTCCATTCTTCTCTGACAGGCCAAAGTGAGCAATGGTGTACCACTGGCAGCTGAAAAAACATTGGGTCACACCAAAACAAACAAAATAATGAACAACTCAGAGTTTAAATCCTTCATTTCCTGAAAAACTTAATTCAGTTAAAGAGTAAATATTTAATTTCAAAGATGAATGCAATTTTATAATTTAAAAATTAAATTACTAACAACTTGAAATAGTCAAGACTTGCTTAAAAACTGGAAAAATAATAGTAATAAAAATTGCAGAACGTCTATCTGAAAACAAAAGGGTTACTACAGATTGCTTCGAGGTTCATACCTTTCCCCCTACAAAGAGCAACATGCTTAAGCTTCAGAGGGGACTGGGCTGGTCCAGAGCATTAGGGCATATTCCTGGCAGAGGATGAGCCCTAGCCTCATGTTGCAAAGTCACCGTAATAAGACCCTGTGCCAGCAGATTTTCAGGCAGAGCCTAAACACAGGAGATCAGCATCACCTTCACTTTACAGACAGCAAAACAGAAGCACAAAGAGGATGGATGGTTTGTCCAAAGCAGCAATAAAAATGAGGTTTTCTGCATCCTAGTCCAGGATGTAGATGCCCCTACCAGGCTACACAAAAGGACTTAATATGCCTGAAAAGACACAATTAACTACTGGATAGACAGAAACTGCTATTTATAGGCATGTCAGAGGCCAATTACTACCCTGAGCTTTACATTAAATTGAGTGTATTTATTTGTGTAAGACAGTATTAATCCCACTGCTGAGGCAAATGGAAGGATTTTAATAGAGGAATGTAAAGTGGGGGAAGTGAAGGCAAGGGGAAAAGGCTTGCCACTGTTAATAAAATAAATAGATGTCAACACAAATAGACATCATCTATTAGAAGCCTTCTATCTGTGTAGCAGACTGACAGCTTATAAAATCTTTCCCCAGTGCTTTAAACTCTAGTGATGAATGCAACTGGAAGGGGAAAAAAAAAAAAAAAAGAAACACTTGTCAACAGTTTCCAAACAATTCCAAATAAAATAATCTGCTTTAAAATTATATTTTGGACAATTCATGCTAACTACTGGGTATGTGTTGTTCAGAATAAATAATGTCTCAGTGGGATTACCTCCTTTGAAAAGTCACAAAGCATTTTAATGGCAGTGTTTGTACACTGTAAATAGCTCTAAGACTTTCTTAAACTCCTGAGACATTTAAAGACAAATAAACTGGAAATTAGTATGAAGTTTACCTTAGATAATGTTGGGATGCCAGCAAAAATCTAAAATGTTGAATTTCTCAAAATCTCCTAAATAACTAAACATTAGTAAATGCTTCAGGTTTCTTCCACAGAAATGTCTGTACTGATCACGTTAAAAGAAGATAAATGTTGGTGATGAGAGCCAAAATTAAGATAACCAGAATTTTTTTGATCAATAGAAGTGAAAGGAAAACAATAGTAGGTAAATGTTGGGGAATTTTAAACTTCAAAATCTACTTATTCCACCATAAAACACTCCTCCTTCTCTAGAAATCCAGCTTCCCTGTGAGAAAAGAATACGGTTTTCTCCTCAGCTCTGCTGAGAGCTGGAGACTTTAGAAAGCTGAGCTGCCACCGCAGTGCAAGGGAAGGCTCCCAAAGGTTCAGGCTCACAGCTCCACCAGGTAGCCTGCTGTCTGTCCAGGTACTGGAGACTGGGAGGCTTTCAAGAGGCAAAAGCTTGGTTTTGGGACCTGTAGTACTGTTGCGGGTCACAACTCTCCTCAGGCCTGCCATGCAGCATCTCAGGAACTGGAAGCAACCTACTTCTAGAGTAGATTCTACGACTAGAGCCATTAAAACTTCAAGAGCATATATCTGATGTAGTCCTCCTAGGCTCCCTTCACAGCTAGTGGAGCCATCTATTTCAGGATGCCATGAATTACACCCTAGAAATAAATATTTTCCATTAACTGCATGACAGCCTGTCATGGTTTAACCCCAGCTGGCAGCTAGAACCAAGCAGCCACTCACTCACTCTCCCCAGTTGCAATGGGGGAGAGACTGGGAAGAGTAAAAGGGAGAAAAAACCCCATGGGCTGAGATAAACACAGTTTAATAGGTAGAGCAAAACCCCCACACGGAAGCAAAACAAACCAAGAAATTAATTCACTGCTTCCCATTGGGAGGCAGCTGTTCAGCCATCTCCAGCATAGCAGGGCTCCACCACATGTAACAATTACTTGAGAAAACAAACACCATAACTCCAAACATACCCCTTTCCTTCTTCTTCCCCCAGCTTTATATGCTGAGCTTGACATTACATGGTATGGAATAACCCTTTGGTCAATTGGAGTCAGCTGTCCTGGCTGTGCCTCCTCCCAACTTCTTGTGCAACCCCAGCCTGCTCGCTGGTGGGACGGTGTGAAGAGCAGAAAAGGCCTTGAGAACTTAGTAACAATCCAAAACACCAGTGCCCTATCACACTATTTTCATCCCAAATCCAAAACATAGCCCCACACCAGCTGCTAGCAAAAGAAGTTAATTCCATCCCAGCTGAAACCATGACACAGACAAAATATGAACCTGTAAGTTGCTTGAGCTTTGGTGTCTATGTAGCAAGAATTTGCATTCAATCAGGTGAATCTCAGCCCAAGCATCTAGGGAAACTCCATAGCTACCAATTAATTGGTTGGAAAACATATTTTGTTTTTCCTGGAACTACAGTGGAATCAAAATATCCCAGAAAAACATTCTGATTCAATGGTAAAAGACCACAACAAATAATCAACAATATAACAGATGATTGCAATTAAACTTCTCTGAGAAGTGTTGCGAGTCATCTGAATCCAGTCATTATCAAAACCCTTAGAAATGCCATCCTGAAGGAAGAATTTTTTCAAAGCTGGCCTTAACAAAAAATTATTTCCTACTAGAGAGAACAGGAAAACTTCTGTGCTCAGTAACTCTGGTTCTTTCCAAAAAGCTTAAGATGACCATGTTAAAGCTGGAAGTCTAAAGAAACACATGGTAATAGTTACACCTTTCCTGAAAGACACACCTGAAGGGGAACAGACCCTCTGCGCTTGTGGCACTCAGCTGCAGCATTACAGAAGAGTAACTACTTCCCTGTCCTACTTGCTATCTTTCTTATGCAGTTCCTTGAAGAAACAAGTTTATGAGATCCTTCAACAGCAACAAGCAGACTGCATAAAGATCTATGATTTTGTTTACCAAAACCTGTACAAAAGTTGGTTATCATCATCAAGTTCCAAACTTGCAGTCCCAGAACCAACCTGCTATATTTTATTTTCCCTTTCCAGAACTGAAACTAATTCCAACTATCTGTCTGTTTTGGTAGCAGAATAAGAAAAATAAACTCAGTGAAATGTACTGGGGATACAGGGATAAACCTGAAGTTCAGAGTTGTTTTGCTGCATTTCTGTATTGTTCATCTTTAAATCTCTCTCCACCCGTAGCAAAGCCTGACTTTGCTGCCAGCTCCGCTCCACTGACCGAAATGACATAATTGCCGTCAGGGAGCTGGTTGTCACAAACCAACTGTTATTCCCCTTGGTTGTGTTTTAATACATGAAACTGCAAGATCATGGCAGATAAGAGGCATTACAGAACTAATAATATAAAAGTTAAAGCCTGAATAATTAATATTGCAGTACTTCCTGAGTAAGTCTTGTATACCTACCATAGTTTTTTAGATGGAACAAAATATCTATAGCTCATTTGTTTGGGGGGTTTTTTTGGCCCTTCAGTTAATCAGGTGTCTTACCACTATGGCTATACAGTACTGCTCAGTCAGGATGTGCCTGTCAAAACAGGATTTGACTGGAAATGGTCTTCTGACAAAAAAGAAAATTCAGCATGCTTTGCAGTGAAAAACTCTACAAACCTAAATGTCGGTTTGTTTTCCCAGATGACAGTAATAGTCATTTTCTGAACAGCTTTGTTTAATAAGTTGTTGGTATTACTATTACTCTGATTTCCAAGCCAAAGCTTTTAAGCAGTTTCCGATGCACTGCTATGTCCTTCTGTTAGGAGCTGCTTATTAAGCAGACCACAAACCACTTCTGCTCCAGTTTGGGGTTTTGAGTGGTCTCAGGGTGTGGGCCTAAGACAACATGCCTTCCAGTGGTCTAAGCTTTGTCACGGCAGAACCAAGGATAACTACAGCCTTGCCTACATCAGAGAGTCATATCCTTCTCCTCAAAAGTCCAGGTGCTCATGGAAGCAGCATCACCACCATACACACTTGCCACTGCAGTCACATAAATATCCAGAGCAACCTTAACACCTAATATCATAACCGATCTACATGTGTTATGTACCTATAGCTGCATCCTGATGCTAGGATATGCAAAACAACTTCTTCCCTCCCTTTTACTGTTTTTTCTAATTTAATTTGCAGAAACATCGTTACCCAAGCGGCATATAAGCACCATGGTATCTGTTTCACTGCTCCCACTGGAGCAAGAGGGGAGATCCAGTGCTGGTTGATCTTACTGTAATGATGGAGCACCAGCCTCCTGGGTGGCCTTCCTCCAGTCTTGCATTCACAATGCAGAAGGATGGCAGCATAAATCCCTGTGACTTCCAATGGCAGAACTGAGTAACTGCGTGCTGGGATGGTCGGAGAATAATCCTGTTTTCTTTCAAAAGCATCTCTGCTGAAGTTTGCAGGCAAAGCTGGTAGCAAAGGGCTTTCAAAGCTATAGAAATTAATATTTCTCCTTCCCCTCAGGGAATGCAAATAGGAAAATTTCTATCTTGCTCCAAATATAGAGCCTGAATGACCCCAATAAAGAAAACCTATTCAATCTTCTCAGCTTCCCCTGAAATAGGAGCTTAGATACCAGTAAATAAATAGACAAATTAACAATATTCAGAATGAGCTGAGTAATCAGCTACCTCACAATTGTTTAAAAAACACTGATCCAGTGCCTTCCTACACAGAGAACAGAATAAACATAACTAGCCACACACTCAAAGTGTGGAAAGCCCAATTGCATCCAGTATGCAGAAAGACCAAGGTCCAATTCATCATGAAAATGTTCTCTCAAAGCTCAACAAGGGATATAAGACCAAAAAAAAAAAAAAATAAAAAAACACTGGTATTTCAATAGTTGTCCCCTAAAGACACTTTTCTGTTTCCATGGCAGTAGACAGTAGAGTCCAAAACTGTGTAATTTTCATGTTACTTTAAAAACAAAAACCAAAAAACCTTCACAGGGATAAAAATTCAACCTGATAACCAAATGGAGGCATTCAGGACTCACCAAGCTGTCAACATATTAGAGCCACTGTGCGAGACATTGCTGATACTATGGCAGAAGTGAAGAAACATTTTTTCACCTCCTACACAGCTATGACATATCCCTAAAAAAGAACTCGGTATGCCACAATCTATTGAACTCAGGATGAGAGTTGCGCCATTAGTCCTCTGGTGTCACATCTGAACTGCTTTGGAAAATAAACAGCATATTCCCAAATTCTTCCTATTTAATAGCACACATCTATCTGGAAATTAACTGGAACTAACACTAACACTGGAACTAATACATATAAACTATTAAACAAAAACTAGCTGCATCTCATATAAATTGAGTAAATAGAATAAAACCAAATAGCAAATAGTTAAAGACTGTTTCTGTGTCAGGTCTTGTCTGTAGCAGTCTGTGTCATCCTTGATACAATTAATGGCAACAAAAATACCTAAAAAGAAGTAAAACCTTTTTGCTGCTTCAGGCTCCAAATGTAACTGGTTTCCCTACTGTAATTAGGAACTGAAGTTAATCACACTGCTTATATAAGTAGGAAGCCTGAATTCAAAGATACTGCTCCAAACAACCCCAATTATGTCTTAGATGAATACTAGTATCAGGACAGGAATAATTAAAAGTTACATTGTCTTTACAAGTCCGTTTAATCTAAAAGTACTTACATCTCTAGTCAGGTTATTCAGCTGCATTCAACTTGCCCTTTCCCCACCTTAACATGATTGAATTTTCTTAAAGTTTAGACAAAATTTGCAGTGAATGCTTTTGGAATAACAGCATCAGCAATTTACTAGCAATGTAAACTTAACTACTTATACTTCATCCTTATGCTACTTATACCTAAACACTCGTTAGCAGAGAGTAGAAAACAGGTTTATCTTCCTTACATCCCTCCTTATACTTAAAACAAATTCCAACTGTGAAAACCAACATACTGATACTGTGTGAAGTTGGTAGCAAGCTGACAAAATTGCAGTTAAGAACCTCTAAGGATAAATTTTTTTAAAAATAAGATTCACTATGTTCCTCACACTTGTGCTACTCAGGCTGCTTAAACCATGGGGTTTTCAGCTGTTATTATCGGAGCTCTGTAAGCGGAGAGTTTTACTAAGCCAGATCCTGAATCTTTGACTGTTTATCCATGACAAACTTTGAATAGGACCTGCCCACTGACATCCGATGTCCCAGAAAGCCATCACAGTAATTCAACAGAAATGTTTGCTCATGCCACCAGTTCATTTCAACCATTATGTTTGCAACATAAACCCCTGGTAAACAGGGTGATGACTGTTTGATTGATGGAATTGTACTGCATATGATAAGTGGCGCTGAGATGGCCATTGGCTTGATCCTGCTACTTTGTCATCACAATAATGAGATACAAATGACTATTTATGAATTTGTTTAGCTACAACCAGATTATTCAGGCTTAACCCATGCTGATTTTAGTAGCTTTTAACTGTATGGAAAACCTGATGAGTTTTTGTTTCTCTGTTGTTACCAGAGACACACTTTTTAAACAAAAAAAACATCTGAGAGTGCTGATATACCTACCTGTAAGTAGAGAACTAGAGAGTATGGCTAATGGCAATGGCTTCGTTTTTCTTTCTTTCTGCGGTTTGGAGTCAATTATCTCTACAGTGATATACACTGTTTCCAAAGAAACATGGCTGCTTACTAGTAACAGTCAGGGTTTTCTAAATGCCATAATTCATATAAATCTGAGCCATCCACTCAATTTATTTACATGTATAACTTTTTTGCTCATTTTACATAGACATTACAACAAAATACCTTTTAAACAGTGTTACGTATCAGTTTTACAAACATTCCCCGAATCATGTGCATTGCATCAAAAGATCTGTTTCTAGGGTAGTAACAGCACAACCTCACAGCTGTTTAGCACATATAAGCTACTTTGACAACAGAATGTAATGAATAATCTACAAAAGGACTAAAATGCTAAATTTCTTACTTGTACACAAATTGCTAATTTGGGGACATCTGACCTTTAGAGCTGGAATTCAAAAAGTTGGGTCTCTTTTTCCTTAAACATTGCCACAAAACATCATTACTGAGGCTCTGTGGAAGCAGGTCTCATTTGCTTTACAAGAAGTCTATGGACATAGGAACTAGAATGACAGTTATTTCTACTTTGTCGGAAAATGAAAATATAACTGGAAGCAATAATGAAGTGGGATTTACCAATCTAATGCCTGGAAGAGTTCAACCATAAACTAAAAGTAAGGTATAAAAAAGGTTCTCAGAATCCAGACTGTTACTCTTAGCAAGCCAAAACTGTGCTAGTACGGAAGTCTTACAGACTTAATTTTTAAATATTTATTAAAAAGGTATAAATCATCTGTGCACCACACCCTGTTTGGAGTTTGTGATAAACATAAAACTTCACTACGTGAATAAAGATATTCAGTTGAAAAAAATAACTTGCTCGGTAGTGAGAACTGATGATGATCATGATGTACATTGTTCCCTGTTAGTAATTCTCTAATGAGTTCCTTAGGAGGAACATATATATTTTCAAATCCTTAAAAATTACACAAGCTACTTTCAATAATGTTTACTAGAAACAACAAAGGTTTGCATTTCTTCAGACTATCTGCATCAGCAGGGATGAATCTCTCTCAACTTTTCAACCCCAAGAAATTCTGAAGTATGCTGTGTTATTTTATAATTAGTCCTACTTCATGATCCAAAGATAAAGAAAAGGAATTAATAACGGGAGGAACCAATTATTATTTTTTTGTGTAACCCTACACAAGAAAAGGGTAAGGCAACCACACTTAGGTCTTCATCCTGTAATCATATCTCTACTTGCTTGAGGGCAAGCATGGGTAATCTTCAGGACTTCAGTGCCAGAAGTACACCTCCAGGCACACACCTGACCAGAGCTCTGATAAGACTTGCAGTGGATATAAGGGGAGCCTTGCCAAAATCCAAAAGGCTGTAGCCAAAAGGCTGCCGTGCAAGTATCTTTCTAGTGTCGCAGAAAGAGATTCCATAGCTGATGGAATCTTATTTTTGTTGGCTTAAATAACAGTTTAAAATGCTGTTAGGAACAGAGTATTACACATTTCATGTGTATTTGTTCTGATTACAAAGAAGGAACTGTTCTGATTACACATGAAGAGAAGTGAAAGAAGAAAATAGAGCAATGAAGTTTAAGAGTTCATTTATTTCATAGTCACTCGTATACAGATTACAGTGGCAAATTTTTCAACTCATCGGAATTTCTTATGAAGAGATACAAACCGCTAATTAAGGTAGAGGAATTCAAGTCTCAGTTATACATCAACTACATAGATGAAAATGAGAGGAGCATCTGTTTAAGCTGGGATATTCACAATGCATAAAGCAGTAAGTGTGTGAACAACTGAACACTCAGTAAATGTTGCAAGATTTTCGAGCAGTTATGAACTATAATCCATGAACTACAGAGTTTAGGTTACAAGGGAGAATGATTGGAGAAAAACCTTACTTCATCACATTTATGAACATAACAATTCGTTGTAAGACTGTTCTTAAAAACAAAACTTAGAAGAAACGATCACGGATTAAATCCAAAATAAATAAACCCATAAATACCTATTTTATTTACACTCTAGGAAAAAGACTGTTCTTTATGAATTACCAATAAACTTCACACACGTTGTTCTAATCACAAAAATTAAGTCTGCTGTTACATGAAAAACTCTGGTACAGATTTGGAAAGAAAACATATGTATCATACTCAAATAAACTTCTTGATGAAGTATTCACTGTTTCATTATACAATATACTTTTTAAAGAAGAGCACTAACATAATCTAGGCATTATTGATATGTAATGTTTTCATACAAGTAGGTATATATAAACCATAAATTTAGTACTTATGATCACAGAAGTCTGAAGTAAATAATTGCCTTTCAAAGACATCCTTTCACACTACAGAAAATGCTACCATAAAAGCATAGTAATTTTAGAAAAAAAACCCCATTGCTCTAGTTTTACACAGTAAGCAGGGAAGTGAGTCTCTGTAACAGTCAGGGAGTGCAAATTCTCATCAAAACCGAACTAGAAATACCTATAATGCATTACTGCCTTAATGGAGACCCTGGTACCAGCTCCCACCTCTAGGCTCATAGTTCCACAAGAATCTCTGCTGTTAAAAAACCTGCTGACCTTTTCTTAAGCCTGACATATCTGTTGTTTCCTGAGTGACTTTGAAATTCAGTAACAAAAATGCCCTGAGGCTTGAAAAGTCCCTTTTCACTGGGACATGAAATTCCACTCAGTTTTACCTGTTCAATGAACCATTAAAAATGGAGACTAATTTAAAAAAAAACATTATTTCCTTTCTCTAATTTTTTTTTTTTTTTTTCAAAAAGACTGGAAATAGTCTAGCAACCAAAACTACATGCTTTCTGGAGCCAGGCTTCACAGTACCAAAGAGGGAGCAGCAGCAGCTACATTTGGTGTATTGGATAGATCTTAGAATTTGCAAAATAAAGCAAAAAGGGCAGGCTTTGCAATGGAAATGGTAGCTAATGAAGAAGGGCTTTTTGCTTTTTTTTTTAAAAAAAGTATCTTCTACAGAAAGAAAAAGACCATGTGTTTGTGTTTTGTAATACTGAATTATTCTTACACGAAATAAAATGCTTGATTTAATATTTTAAACAAATGCTGAGTTCCATCATGTATTTATGCTGATTACTGCCAATCGGCAGTCCAGTCTTGGTTCAATTTACAGCAGTTTTATAGCACAGTAACTCCAACGCCTTTCAAAAGTTCTACACCTGGGCAAGGGATTAGAATCAAGACCACAAATCTAATTAAATTGTTTAATTTAGTAACATCCTAGAGATTATACTTTATATCCTAGGGAAAGGATATACTTCACATTTCTCTTTCAGTCAACTTTCTCTAGCTTCATTTACGAAAATCTTACTGAACAACCAATATCATGTTTGTTAACTTGTACTCACCATTTTATGAAATGGCAACCAAAACATTCAGGGATCCCAAAAAACATGAGGGGACAAGGTTTCTGTATTTTTTCAACATAGTCCATCTACTTAAATTTTTTTTATTATCCTTTTATTCTTTACTTCTATCAATCTTATATTAGCTTTCCTTAGAAATACCAAAATTCTCCCTCTTCTTCAGTTATATATTTATTTATTTACAGAAATATAAATTTAAGTAATGTCACCTATTTCAGGACATGCTGAAATCATGTCTAGTTTGTAACATAGAATCAGGACTTGAGAGTCCTAGACTCGACTCCTGTCCATCCCTAACTTGATCCAATTATAGATTCCTAGATCCTGGCACCAAAAGCAGCTAGTGTCTTTCTTGGCACCAGGCAAGGGTATGTTCCTTCATTTTCAGTCCCATAGGAAAATACATTGGAAGATCTAAACTTCATCTCATCAAGTTATCAGATTTATATAATTGAAATGAAAAACTAAACCTCTAATGTACAGAAATGTTATAGTCTACAATGCAATGAACGCAGCTTGCTGATTTTAGATCACAATAGAGAAAATCAGAGCTTTACTAATTTTCTCATACTCTTCTAGTATGGAATGTAGTTTCATATACTCTTTCTATTTTCACACCACTCAGTCTATGGTAGAGCGTAAGATCTGAATTAGCACTAATAACTCTTGAGAACAAAAATGTACTGGTTTCAAAGGGTTTCAGAAAAAGCTGATGGCACAGTATGAGTACATGCCATTGGGGTATATCTTCCTGTCTATCACTAACTCTAATACTTGCCCAAGGTAGAAAACATCTTATATATGACCAAGCAAGATAGCCCTCTGTTTACTCATTACAAAAAATGGGTATACAATCTCAGAATTTTGTGTCTCTTCAAATTTCTAAATTATGCTTAGAACCTAAATGAAAATGCTTTAACAGCAAAGTTTTCTGTAATAAACTTTTTGAGTTAGCTCTATATTAAAAATAATTACTGATATTTATAAGCTACTGACTTGAAAAAACATTATTCATAATGAGTTTAAACACTCATTTTAGTTTAATTCAAATTAACACACTGAATTACCCTGAAAAAATGACATCCACCAAGAGATTAGATATTGTTAAAGGACAGAATTCTGTCTTTAAATACAATATAGAAACCCGACCTCACCTACAACCTTTTTGTCGCTACACCACCATGAATCAGAAACCACCTATACTGAAATCTCCCTTAGTACCTCTATTAACCAGATAATTTAGTTCTGCAGTACATTTAATAGTTACAATAACTGATATATCTTAAAAAAAAAGATCACTATATGTGGACAGAAACTGCCTGGACTTTGGAGACCCAGCAAGATCCCTCAAGAATGAACAGTTCGTTTGTTAATGAAGGGTTAAATCACCAATTACCAAGTGAAGACAGGGAAAAACAATGTTTGTATACAGGACAAGTGAAATTTCGGTTCCTCCAATTTCCAAGATCCTCCAGATATGCAAATTTCCTGAGGTAAATAAATGTAAACCAATGCTTATCAGGAAGAAAGAACTGACCAAAAAAACCCCAAACACCACAGTACTTTATAGACAAAACAAAAGCCAAAACAACTATGAAGCCTTTGAGAAATTTCAAAGAAATCTTAACTTGCAACTATTACCAAACTTAGGATATTTAGAAAACAAAAGTTAAAATACTTACTACTCTCTGAACTTATCTGATTTCTACTTCTAGCACAATATTTTAAGATATACAAAGGGTATAGTTAAGTTTTTCTAGGCGTTTTATATTGAACCAGGAGATATTCTGAAATAACATTGGTACAGCACTACGTGTACGTTAAATGCCCACTATTCTGTCACCCATATTTAAGATATCTCTAAAAATCAAGAGTCCCTAAAATTATCTTACCATTTTAAAGTTATTTCTCCCCATTTCCTCTCAAAAACATCTCATTCATCACTGTTAGAGCCACCAAGACCAGTTCAGAATAAGAGCATTACATTCCAGCCATTATTACATTTCTTTTTAAAGCCTCCCTTAGCAAGCACAGGGTCTATGTGAAATACTGAATGCATGGGAAAGAAAACTTGACACTGAGTCTAGCAAACCACATGTTCAAAAATAATTTTAAAATATGCTTTGAATATTTTACATGAGACACGGCACATTTACACATTTTCAATTTGTGATGATCATGCAGTCCTTTGAACAGATTAGCAGCAATGAAGGAAAATATTTTGAGAAATTAAGAATTTTTTATATACACTGTTAAGACTGGGTTTATAGTTCCGAGTGTTGCAGGTTAATGAATTTCATTTGAAGAAAAGTAGCGAAGAATAAGCAATATCAGTTCAACACCCAGAAATATAGAGTCTTGCACCTAGACAATGCAGCAGCTGTGGGCTTTATTGAACTGCCAAGAATAATTAATTCTGAGGACAGCCACACAGGAAAGTGCAGCTACAAGTTTTGGTCTGCTGAAACTTGGAGCAAGCCAGATCATCCGAGGCTGGAGCTAACTGATTGGGATTCGATGCGGTCTCTACACCCGCCTGGATAGATCTCCATTTCAGTTCCACTTGCATCATTCCACAAGTAGGAGAACTAAATACCACTTAAGGCACTATGCATATGGGGAATTACCTTACATCTGAGATTACGGGCCACTCCCACGTTTGCCGCAAAACATGACCTGATATACTGAGGAATTTTCCAAAAATGGTTTCTTTGGAGAATTAAATTACCTTTGTAGATGCAATAAAATCTAATCAGTGCATTTTCTGAACATGTTCCCTACGTCTCTCTTTCTCATAAATATTAATGTACAAAATCAGAGGCCAAGTCATTCCAAAATTCATACACTCTATGTATAAATTTAGACGTTTTAATGTGGTATTAGCACACAGATACAGTAAACATCACACTTGGTTTTTAATGCATTTAAATGTTGAGTATTTTCCAGCAGAATACTCTCAAGGGACCTAATTAAGCAAATGACGATTTTTCAGATTAGCAAAGAAGCTAGATGTGTAGATGAAAATACAGGCTAAGAAGTTTGAATTTGCACTAGTGACAAGCATAGGGTTTTAATCTCTGCATACTGTAGTTGCATGAGGTGAAGAACTGACATTTATTTTCTTTTTTTTATTGGGTAGCTCCAGGTTATATAAGGTTATTTCACATGAAGACTCAAAATCTTGTCAGCCAATTCTCCCATTTGTGATTATATTAACATAAATTAAACCATTATAACTGAACAACCTCTAATCCAGGACAGGATGATTCATGATTGATTGATGTCTGGCATCAGTGTCAGGCAAGATCTTGGCTTCACGGCTACCCGGAAATTAATGACAGTGATTTCTTCATCAGATGACAGGTAGGATAAAATAAAGATGAAATAAATTTGAAATATCATAATACTAAACAATATAAATCAAAGCTGTCCGGTAAATGAAAATGGTTTCACCCACTCAGGAGATTATCAGACAAGCCTCCCACAAAAAAAACTTTGCCAGTTTAATTCATTAATCAAAGTTTTAGAAAAGCTGTTTAGAACTGTCACTGTGTATACCATTAGAGCCAATATATAAGCAAATACAAATATTACCCTTTACCCTGAGTGAGTGCCTGGATGTATCTTTAATATTACCATTCCTAAATGTCAGTCTCCCAAAACACACTTCTGTCGATATTTTAGTATGCCCCTAAAGGAAGGAGCATGAACAGAAAATTAGTCACAATGACAGAAAAGAATTATATTCAGTTGGGGATACACATGATTTTAGCATGTTATGTATTTGTAATAACTTTGATTGTTCACAAATAAATCCCACTGAACAAGAACAGCACTAACAGGCATTTTTTAAGAAGAATTCAAAAATAAAGAATATTTTCAAAAGTTTGATAACATGTTGGTAAGTGTGCATACATTGTCTACATGTGCACACATCTAATTCACAAACACATGTATATACAAAAGTAAATATATATTTTTAATTTAAAAAGCAGCATCACTACTTTTTGCTGCCTGATTGTTTCAAAGATGAGAAGACACTTATTTTTCATATCTAATTACAAAGCAAAACACTTTTTTAATCCATGAGAAATACAGTCTAGCTTTTACTGCTCTACATAACAAATATTTTACATATACTTCTACTCTTCCATTGAATTGTAGGAGAATGCTACAGATGGTTTGTCACATCTCGATTAGCTCATTTTTCACAATGCTCTCATGACACTCTGTATATCATTTACACACGGTTTATTTGTCAAAATCCCATATCACCTTTCTGACAACAGATGTTTTGAAATGCATCCTATTTTGCTTGGCAAAGACTTATTTTAATGGGTTTGACAGTAGGATTTCAGTGAAGAATTCAGTGGTCATTTAACTCAGTTTAAGAAAATTAAAGAGAGACTCTCATAAATGTTTATTTTGTATCTCATATAAGGCACTTCTAAAGCAATGAGCCTTATAAAATGTGGTTTTTTTCCAAATGGTTATTCATTCCATTATTCCTTCTGCATAAGATGCTTAAGTAATGACTTCTGCTTGATTGTTTCTTCGGTTTCCCTCCTAAATAGTATGCAACTTTGAATCCACAGGTACATGTATCACTTTATGCATCATGAACATAGACAGTAAAAGGCATGACAGTATTGTTTTCAGCAGTAATTCTTATGGATGAACAGTAATTCTGAGACCTTAATGTAAATCAATGGATAAATACCACCATGTCTCCATTTGCAGGATTCTTAGAGAAAATAAGGGTCCGATGCTGCAGACTTTACTAGTGAATAGCCCTTGTTCTGATCATTCTTACTGAAATCCTCTGTACCAGTGTTATGGGTTAACAACTGAGTCGTATTCTAATCCAGTTCTCTTATTTAAGAATGTCACAAAGTGCCTTATGAAAAATGAATGAATGAAAAAGGATGAGTTTAGAAGTCTCTTTAAAGCCCCTTCCCTCCTGAGAAAATGTTTGCCATGTCGGTCCTGTGAGACAGTCATCTCCTCTTCAAACCATAACATGGTCAAATATAAAGTTTTCCCCCAAATAAGACTGCACAGGTGGTTGAGAACAACTGCTCAGATAGCAAATCCCCCTAAACTTGTTTTCATAGACAAGTATCACATATATAAATCCACCATCATAAACAATGTACTCTCGTCTTCTTTTTAAGCACACATGCAGACTGCCTAAAAATAAGCCACCATAGACTTTACCACTGACATGTTCTCGCTTATTTTCCCTATATCACTGTACTATCTAAAAATGGCAAGATTTAGCTTGCATTAGGAGTTACAGAAATAATCCTTACAGTAATAAAGCCATGTAAAAATAAAATTGTATGGATTTTGTCGATTTATGCAATTTCAAGTATGAAGCATGGGGAAAAAAAAAAAGCAGGAAGGATCAGTCAGGACAGATCACCGATTACGCTTCTTAAAATTATCTTCCGACCCAACCTAAAGAGGAGCTATATACTATACATACCAAACTACAACACATGGTGGCATTCTCTAATGTAATAGAGGATGGCTTCTACTTTATTGTGGACTGGAAGGTATTAGCCAACACTCCGAGTGATACTTAACATTTTCAGTCTTCATAAGACAATGCTTTTGTTGTAAAACTACTTGTTTCCTGAGGATGAGTACAAATAAGTCATCGCCATTTCTGAACATTGTTGACTATTAAGTCAAACACCACAAAATTAAAAAAAAATAAAAATAGAGCAGTCATTGCAATATCATGTAACTCCTTTTATTTCTAGGGTTCTAATACAAAGCACTGGTAAAATGCAATCACCGTGGGACTTGTTTTAGTTGTCTCAGTTGACTACTGGATATCAACCCCCGAGAAGAACCGCCTACAAAACTTGCTGGTGTATATGAAGTGGCCCTTGGCCTGAGGTGGGCAAGCAGGCGGACAGATCCACATCTGGGCACCCACCTGGACACAGAGCGGCTCTCCCACTGCTGCCAGATGTGCCCATACCTCTCACTTCGGTGTCTGGGAAGTCACTGGGCAGCAGGAAACGTGATCCTCACACTACGCCTGCTGAAGCCAAGCGGGCAACTTATGGAAGGGACTGGTGAATGACGGTCCCCAGTCACCGGACACACACACCCCCCAAAAAAAAAGCTTTCCACGCTGGGCGCTTTTTGTCCTTTAAAGCAAAACACGGGG
>NW_009646412.1:459896-586140 GCF_000708025.1 Charadrius vociferus
CAGGGCGCCTGTCTTCCCCTCCTCGCCCCGCACCCCGGGAACGGACGGGGAGGGGAGGTGTCGTCCGACGGGAGAGGGGGTTCTGCTGCATACGAAGGATTTAGAGCCGGGAGGAAGAAACACCAACCTCGCTGAGGGCACCTTCCACCCAAACCAACACGCACTCTTTGGGAGACCAGGTTAGAGCACCAGCAGACTTTTAACTCGGAACATGAACTGATTCCTGAGGTTTCAGAAATACCCAAGGAATTCCATAGGGCACCCACAAACAGCCGCAGTAGGTAGATTTATTGATCATAGGCACCATGTAAAATTATTTCTTGATTTTTTTCATAGCCTACGTCTTGGATCACTTGAGCAAGCACCTGCCAAGCTCGCTAAACAGAGTGCCTAAGGAGTCTCTGCCCCGAGGAGTTCACAATATGCTACAGATAATAAATACCATATAAAATACGACACCTAATTTCTTTCCCTTCATCTTTTTCTCTTGGGCCTTCTACCTTTTCAAATAAGGGCTCAATGCTTTTCGGATTTACTTTCTGCCAGCCTACTGGTGAAACTTCCTGAAGTTTTAACTACCCAGAGAAAAGTAGAAAAAGGAAGCCAGCAGCTACACAGAAAAAAAATGCAGTTGTCCTATAAGGAAGGGCAGATGCTCACACAAGGAAATATATTAAAAAAAAATCTAATTTTTATACTGTTTTCAGAATACTCTTAATTTCTTATTAGATGGTTCTGCACAAAACCAGGCTTTGAAGTGTAAATATCCATCCAGAATAATTCACTGCTTTGCAACACAGAACCTCACAGGTAAGAGTAGGCTCTTGTGCAGAGGCTTCAGTATCTCCAATATTGACCATTATTTCCCTAAATCCTTTAATCTACAGAGGGCTATTTTTATACAGAGGGCAAAAGCGTATGGTGGGAACTCCCGTATACAGGGATTTTGTATTAATACTAGACCAACTAGGAGCAGAACATGCACAATCGGATCTGGATAATACATTTTAATTCTATTTAAAAGTGTCTCTAAAGAGATTCAGCTAAAACATTCGCAGTGGATTTTCTGTCTGGCAATTTTTACAGAGCGGCAATTTCCTTACAAGGGTTACAATTACCTTAACTAATGCAATTAGACAGAGAGGTTTGCGTTTGTTTGCTTTTTTTTTTTTAATTTAAATTTTCCTGTGTAGTAGTTCTCCACACTGCTTCCCTTTTCCATACTTCCCAGCCTCGGACAAGACACAGTGTTGCCTTCCTTAAGTCTCCTCAAGACAGAAACGCTGCCTCGAAATGCGAAATGCGGGTGGGGCCACCCGCTCGGTCCCGGTCCCGGTCCCGGTCCTGGTCCGAGCCCCGGTCCCGCGCCCGGGGCTGTCTCCGCCTTCAGCACCACGGACAGCGAGCAGAGACCGGACGCCTGTGGCCCTGGGACATCCATCCCGTGCCACCGGCGGAGGAGGTGACTGGACACAGCCCAAAGTCTCCTGCTCGACCAGGCTCCAAGCAAAGGAATGAATGAGAGGGAATAGAGTGAATTAAAGGCCAACTTTCCACTATCTTTATTTTTCACAGGAATTGAGGCTTGGGACACATACAGCCCTAACTTTTGCATGAGAAACCCTCTACAAAAAGATGTAGGTTGCACGTTTCCTTTTGCTCGAAGGACCTTTTATATTATCCAATGGTGTTACTCACTATATACTATCTACTACTATTGTTCCTTTTCTGTAGTCTCCTTCAGATACTGGGCCTTTGCCAAACCACACTGACGTTTCTCAATGATATGATGCTGGGGGCAATGGCAAAGAAAGGAAAGGACTAAGGTGAAAATGGTCAGTAAGCCTATAGAAGAGCGAAAATGTGTTTCTTACTCCAGAGATCAAAAACAATAGCTTTCTACTTGCATCTCAGAAATGCAGAGCAGTTGTTTACAGCTTGAGGTTTTGCAAAGAAAACTCAAGAGAGCCATCTGCTGTCTTAACCTGTGATAAAATGTGTGCAATTCTAGCCAAAGCAAAGGTTTTGCTAACAGATGGATTGTAGAAGTATGAACATATCGGCTACCTTAAAAACCAGTAACTGCATAAGGTTATGTATTTAGGACAAATGGAAATATCTTAGTTATAACATTTGCTACATTAAAATAGAATTTTATTTCTGATTAACAAAACTCTGGATATGAAAACAAATGATTAAAAGCAAAAGAGGGGGAGAAGGGATTTTCAATACTTTCTATTTTCCCATCTGTTCGTCTCTAGCTACTAATTTATCATGGATTTCGTTTCTAAACCAAAAGCATTTTAGAATCTTTAAAATTACTTGCTTGAATGACTATTAGAGGAAAGCATTCAACAGATATAAAATGTGCATTAAATACTTGCTTTATTATTTACTAGGGCATGAAACATTATTATTCCTTTATTTTATTTTAATTTATTTTATTTTGCTGCACTACTGGGGATGAACCATATTCCATTTAATCTAATTTAAAATGTAAACTACAATGTGCTATTTTCAGGCATCAAAGTTCAATATTAAAGTATACACCATTAATATTTGTGTATATACATGTACCAGTGATAAATAAAATGCTTTTATAAGGGCTTCCATTTGGAAAAATGAGATTCTATGCTTTGTGTTGTGTCCTAACCTGGATCCATAGGCTACAAAATTTACAGAATCAAAAATGTCATCCTCATGGTTTGAACTGTGTTCCTTTTCTTTTTTTCTTTTTTATTATTATTTTTTCACTTGTATGTTTTACATTAGGTCAGATAGAGTTACAAGCTACAGTCATTTTTGGTCAATGAAGACGTGAAAACTTACAGAATTCTTCCTTTCATAAACCATTTCAATATAAACAAAAATGTTTTTCTACAGGTACGCTCCCACATACACACATTCCGCTCACATTTTCTCCTCCCAGGTATCCTGACACCATTCTTCATATCAAAACTAAAATAAATCAAATCAAACCCTAAGAAAAATACCCCAAAGTCCTTACAAGCATAAATTTTCTAGAAGTGTAAAGTGCCAGTTTACTACATTGCTACTAAACATGTTTTAGTTTCATGAGCTCTAGTAAAGCTTTTATTGCACTTGCTTGCTAACAGTAGACACACACAGCTCACTTGTCTAGTTAAGTACTCTAGAATATGATGTTATAAAGTCAACCTATCTTACATTCTAGAAATCATTAGTTCAGTATTACAAATTTTTAATGTTTTTTAAGATGGTGTGTGCTATAGTTGCAAACAAGATTAATACCTTACTCCTTAAACTTCCATTAAAACTGGAAAGGCTACTCTAGTGGTAAAAGTACCAATTTAGGCATGACAATTGCAAGGTATGCATAAGAGTACATCTGGGCTTGGGAAAATTTAATGTCATCCCAAGAAGAGACGTCTCAGCAGTGATAAAATGCTAGTTTAGAAATTCTGATGGATTAATTTAATCAACATTCCTGTGCTTTTGATAAGACAGCAGACTAATTACCAGAGGGCTGTTTCCAGCTAAGGTTGTGACTCTGAACATTTGTTGGTACTGATCAAAAATTTACTGAAGGTTGCTGGTAATTTTGGTGGACTGTAATTCAAGTGTCTAAATTCAATTGACATACTCAGACCCCACCACTCCCCCAAAATGATATAAGGAGAAAATGTGATACAGTTTTACAAATAGGATTATTCATATAACTACAAACTGATATCCAGAGAAGGCACACAATGTGTACATGGAGGGATTAGGGGGGTGTTGGTAAGCAATAGTAACTTTCAAATCCTGATTTGATTTTCTTGGGGGACAAAGCTAGAGCAAGACATATAACTTAATGAGTTGAACAAGATGAAATAAATATGGTCTATGGCTTACTCTGTTGGTTGGTAAGTGTTTAATTTTTTTAAAAACATAACAACCTAGAAAAATGTTTGTCAACATAAGGTCATATTTGTCATCACCATACCAGAATGAATGTTTTAAATCATAGGTAACAAATGCCTTTTCAGACAGATTAAGTGCATTCCATGCTTATAAGAAGACTAGTATGGTTGTGTAATGAGCTTTAAACAGTTTAAATTAGATGAGTTTTACATGTTCTTGTATGTTAATCTGGATATAACTCTCCTTATAAGTTATTGTTAACTTCTCAGAAGACAATGTGCTGTGAAGCGCTGCAATTTAAAATCCTTAACACCCTGAACACTTGATACTGGTTGATTAGACTTTAAAGGGCATTATGAACAAAGTTTATTGAACATGCTAATATACTTCACAGAATTTTGATATCTATGCTTTTACATTGTTCTGTATCAAAAGCACTCAGCTTTCAGTCTCAATATTCACAATGCACTTAAGAAGCCAAACTCATACCTATTAAAATTTACTGAATACATAGGATACAATAGGTAGTAAATTGTTTAAATACATCAGGTGAATCTCTTCATATAAGACAAAAGTAACCTTTCAGTATGGTGTTTAAAGGACTGCACATATTTTAGCTGGCTTCCTCACAGGTTTTGGACTTACTCAACTTTACGTATCCAAGTCATCAGAAGAATCTTTAAAACATAATTAATATATACACTAGAATAAATTATTCCACCATGCAAGGAAGTCCTACCTTAGATGACTGGTTATGCAGAGAAGTATGAAAACATAAACATTAATATACATAACATCTAAGGAAGTGAGAATGACTATGCCATCTCAGAGCCAATGGCTTAG
The DNA here is from genome assembly GCF_000708025.1 of Charadrius vociferus. NCBI lineage: Eukaryota > Metazoa > Chordata > Aves > Charadriiformes > Charadriidae > Charadrius > Charadrius vociferus. The sequence goes on from NW_009646412.1 coordinate 464,622, forward strand.
CTAGTGCAATAGTTCTGCATTGACCAGTGATATTTCTTTCACATATTACTTGGGATATGTCTGCAACCTGAAGGACTGAGTACCTCTACACAAGTAAGGATTCAAGTTCGCTTAGGGAACTGAAAAAAATTGTCTTGTAGATGACCAATATGACAGCACTGAATAGACAGTGTCTTATTCTTTAGAAATGACGTAATTCTCAAATTGCTTGGGTATTATTTTCTTTCTTTTTTTATTTTTTTTATTTTGCTTTCCTCCTTCCCTTAAATTTAGCATAGATTATACTGTAGTAATGAGTCTCACAACTAGGGCTGTGTCAAGGAAAATACCTACTTTAATTATTTAGAGCTTGATTTTCAGTTCCATTGGCTAACTCTTCATTCTTCAACAGGGAAAAGAAAAGTGAATGGAGATTCTTACTCCATTTTTTGCTGATCTTTCAGCAAGATAAGACGCAGAATTACAGCTCCTAACTATTAGCACACTTCTTGTGACATCTTTCATGAGTCTTCCTAGTTTTCACTCTATCTATCCTCTACTTCTGATACCACTTCTTTTGAGACCAGGTGAACAAAAGAAACCAGCTGGATTGACAGGAGAATCTGAACAGAGCACAGATCATATGAGCCCCTCCAGAACAACTCACCCATACCCAAAACTTATGTCCAACAAATGTCTTAAACAACAGTCAACGACAATACTGACCAAAAAAGAATCAGGATCATTTTCAGGGACAAATCCATAAAAGTAACTAAAAATTAAATACATTGTGGTTTCTGCAGTGACACATATACATGATTTTAACTTTAAATACTAAATAGTCCCCTTAAAGAGAGATTCTTAACTACTAACAACAGAAACACATTGCCATTTCTTTTGCTGTTAGTGACGCTAACAGCAGATCTGCCACCAGAGTGCTTCAGACAAGGCTCCGATGATACAAGCCAGAACAATGAGTTTCGTTAGAGAAAAGCACCACCATCCAGCCACCCCCCCATCTCCAGTCCACGCAGATGCACAAAGTAGTTTAAGATTTAGAGACCTAAAACCAGCATGGAAAGCTTCTTCGTTAATTTATCATAAACACAGCTTAAAACAACATCTGTTGCATTTGCTTATCCAGCCACAGCAGGACTTTCTTCTGGTTTTGCCCGACTTCTGAAATATGCAGCAAACGTTGGCATTATTCTGTCAAGTAACTGAAAGCCCCTGTAATGTGAGTCTACTCAATTTTGTTCTACAGAAACAAAAGGAATGCCATTCCTGACAAATTTGGTCTTTACAGTGAACTTCCTCTGGGGTCAGTACAGCTGGCAGAGCTCGACAATGTGTAAGCTGTTGTACCTGCTGGAGAATACTCTCCTGTGAGGGTTTCCTACTCCTAGAAGAGAAAAAAAGTTAAGGAGACTGCAATGAACTTACTTGCAGTCTCTTGATTGGAATGATCACAAATATTATCCTAAACACACATTGATTTTTGCTGCATAAGCTTTAGGAAAAAATCATGGCTGATTGATAGAAAATTAGCCATCAATATAAAAATTTCAAACTATAAGGGAAAAAATTGTCTCCGTGGATAACAGTGATTTAGGGAATGTTTGCCAGTATACACATTGTTCCTTTCATAGACTTCGACATTACATCATGGTGTTTATTGGTTCATTAGGTGTTCACTCTCCAACTGGTGTCTTCATAGAGGAATCAAATCCTTTGATCTTTTTCTTCATGAAATAAGTAATACTAGTGCATACACACAACACACAACATATGCAAGTATAAAATGCATGAATATGTAAAATTTCCCCCCAAAAAATTTACACATATGTATAGTGAGCATCTCTGTATTTATGAGAATTTGGGGCATTCGGTAAGGAGATATTTTTATTCAGACGCCTTGTCTGAATACCATTTAAAAGTCAATAACTTGTCTGCACATGATAGGACATGCAAATCCCAACTTAGACATGGAGCCTATGTATTTTGTCTTAAATTATTGGGAAACCACAAATGTCATCCAAACAATAAGTGTGTGTGTGTGTGTGTGTGTGTGTATATATATATACATATATATATATATATATATAACACTGTTACTATAGATACAGTTGAATTTCCTTCAAATGAATTAACCTGATTGTTGTTAATTGTATAGGTATGATTTCTTGAAATCTAGTCTATATAACACCCCTATATAGCCTGAGGTTACTGACACTGTTTTTCTAAAGTCCTCCAAAATGTTAATTTTAAATCTTTACATAAGGGTTTCTTGCTTTCCTCAAACAGATATGAAACATATGAAAATGTCAGAAAAAATGTGTTATATTTCTGGACTTTAAGAACAAGGGAGATATTGGTTTTTGGTCATCTCATAGAGACCCAGGAGATAAAGCACACATTATATCCATTACAATAAAATGCTGAACAGAAAAGACAGGATGAGCCGAGATATACATAAATTACTAGCTCAGGAAGCAGAAGGATAATTCCCCCCAAAATACATCCATTAATCCTGTAAGTATAGAAAGTGATAGTCACCAGTGACAGAAAGGATTAGAATATGGCTGTCTGCGCCCTTACGTGCATACATACACACACATACACAGCCACAATACTGCTTTGTGGTGGAAGAACGCATGAAGGACACTCCCTGTCAAATAATTTAGAAAGAGGTAGTCTTCTTTTCTACTATCTAACCTAAAATTGGCAGTGCAATTAATTGGCAGAAGAACTTTTTGATAGTCAAGCTGTCTCTGTTTCCAAATCTTCTACCACCTATTTTCAAGTAACTTTTGATTTCCAATCCATTTGATACTATTTTGAAGACATTTGCAAGGAAAACAAAACAAAAAAAAGCCCTGAAACCTAAAATCCTGTTCTTTTCTTGTTCCAGAGGCAAGATAATAAAGTATTTCTCCGGGTACTAACCAGGACAAGGTAAGTCTCTGAAGGGAGAAAAAGCAGCTATAGAACAATGTGGGCTAATGCCATGTTCATCCATAGGGTAAACATTGATGTCCTCTGAGATTTTCTAAAAAAAAGTCACGTGCTGTTTTTCCTTTTCCAACCAAACAGAAAATTCAGTGCATTGTCTACAATTTCTATTGAATGAAGTAAATTAATGACAGATATAAATCTCTGAAAACAGGTATGCCTTAGCTTATTTTTAGTTAATCTAGATATTTGGAAGCATCTGACATGATAATGCAGTTTATATTAGGACAGGAAGTGACTTTTGCTTTTTTTTCCTTAATGTTTCTTTCACTCTCTATTATTTTCTTTGACTGAAAGATTTTCTTTGCATTGACGTACTATTGTTAAGCAACAGATGCCAAATATTATCAACTACAAAAAAAAAATACTAGAAGAGTATTGATTAAAATAACTTTTCAGATACCAGCCTTTTCTCCTCCTCTCTTTGATAATCAGTCTACTTCAGCTCTAGCTTCATCATTACCAGCAGTAATTGCTATGTCAAGCTGCACATTTCTATTTTACTTCTTCCCAAATAGAAACATCAATTTCTTCTATACTTCATTTATACGTTTAAGAAAAATCTAGCAAAACCAGCAATGAATGTTTTCACCTAACAAAAAAAAAAAGAATTTAATAATTTCTTCTTGCCTGTCTTGTTACTCACATAAATCAAGGCAGAGTTCATTCTTTATTTTGAAGATGTGACTGTTAGAATAGCATGAATACTACAATTAAAGTCTTGAAAAAAATACTGTAATACCTGCTCATATTACTGTGGTGATATTCCTGGCTATTAGTTCAAATACTATGAGATTTATTATCATTAGTAATACCATGAATACTCCTAACATAGTGACCTGATTTTACAACTCAGTCCTACAAACCTAAATTATGAAATATCTCACAGTGAAAGCTTAACTCATCAAAACCTTTCAACGGCATATCGCTCTGATGTGCAGTGCAATTATCTGTTTTGCCAGCAGTGGACACTGTTACTCTAGTTATCCACAGATGTAGTGACTGGGGAATAACTGGTAAATTTTTCTTTTATTACTTGTACTGCTGTAAGGACTTGGAGATACTTGTATGAGACAAAAGCTCAGTAAAAATTGTATGGTAGGAATATTTTTCAATATCCGTGTCACAACAGATAGACTGTCCCTTTCTTTTAAAAAAATGTTCTTTTAAAGTAACTTTAAGAAAAATAAAGACAGACTTTTTCACATGGGATTGCTTTTGTTTGATCATAATCATTTTAAGTCGTAGAAGGTACTCTGATGCAAAAAACAAAAATTCCTTTGTTTTTCTTTTTCACAGAATGATGTTTATGACAATGAAGCTATAAATCTTTTTCACTGCTTTTATAAGATTATTACGAATAATGTAATTAGCAAGCTAAAAAACTGTAAACAGGATATTTACTTCAGTAGTCTGTACCAATTGTTGAATAATATAGTTGTTCAAAATTTACAAAGGGCATGTTTTATCCACTGACACTTTGATAGGTACTTTAAAGTTTAGCTGAAGTGTAGATTTTTGGTTAGGAAGAAAAAATAGATAGCTATAAGACCAGCACAGAGAGTTGCAGGAGGATTAGCTAGGAATCAGCCTAGCTTGTTGTAAGAAAGTTTCCATTCATCTTAGGGACAGAAAAAAAAAAAAGGCATTTAAGAAAAGCAATGCACAGGTTTAATCACAGGTAATAATTATTATCTTCTTAGACACCGTTACAAGAGTTACAGCAACCACCTTCTAATCTCAATACTCAAATGACTTACTAAGCTGCCCCTAAAATTGCCATCAGTCTAACACTATTATATAAATGCACTTCTCATGTAAAAATATGTAGTAACAAATAGCATAATGCTCATTATCTGGTTAATGCAGCTGAAAACTTACAAATAGCATCTAACAGTCTGTTGCCAGTATGTCTACACAGGACATCCAGAAAGTCTACAAGGACTATGCTTTTTGTCATATGTTAAGTCAGTTGCAGATCCAGTCTTTTTTTTTTTTTTTTCCCTTTTTATTGTTCACCTTGATTAGTAAATTGATATGATTTACCAAGCAGTCCAGCCATGCAGAGCTTGCAAAATTGAACATGCAGCAAGGAGAGGGGCATGCCTTTATCAGTGGTGGAATTGCCTCAGATTAGCCTAAGACTGATGTGAAATTGCCTCCCAGAAAGCTGGGAAGTTCAGAAAGGTTGGTGTGAGGCCTAGCTTCTAGCTGGTTGTATTTCAATATTTCAATATTTGAGAACCTTGAGCACCAGGGTCAATGATTCTTGTTCACAGCCTCTTAAAAGTGACTTAGAAGCCATCAGTCACTACATTAATCCAGTCAAGACAGAATTGTTGGACTGGACTGAGTGACTGCTGGAACTGGCCTCCAGTCACATCAGCTCTTAAAACTGCTCAGCCTTGAACACAGATAGGCAGAACACTGTCCCTTCCCAAAGCCCACTTTTCCCAAGCCATCCACTTTGAAACTGAACTTGCTGCTGGTGTACAGGGTTGGTCTTCAGACTTAAGCCTTTGGGACTCATTTGTTACCAGAAGTCTCCGAGTATCCTTTGCATTGCCCTTCAGTGTTCAGGTAAGCCTTGTGTCTAAATAAAATAAAATAAACCAAAAATTTCTCACCAAGTCTCAAAGCTTTTTGACTTATTTCCAGACTAAGTTTAAGCACTACGGAAACTTGCTTCAGCTACAGATGTAGGAAGGAAGAGCTAAATTAATACCAGGAAACAGCTTGATGAGTGGAAGCTCTCTTTGGTGCAATCTGAACTGTGCTCTGTAAATAATAAGTGAGCGGTTCTGGCTATGCTAGACTGATAAGGAAGAACAGAAGTCATTAGAAATGGAACATACTGGCAGCCAAATTGCTATGAACCATAGCTCCTTGACAAATGTTCTGTCTCCAGAGACAAAGCAATCCTTTCAGGGCCTTAAGGACTCAAATATAAACAATCTACGCATCAACATTTATTGTGAAAAAAATATTTGCTTACCATTGCAGTTTTACACATGTGGAATAGGGTACTTACCATGCTGAAAGTAGCACTCATACAAGTAAGTTTTTAATGATTTTGTTTACAATTGTGTTATACTTTCATGCCACTCACAGTTTTTAAATTGACTGCTAAAACCTTGGATATATGTAGGTCATCTTCCCAAAGAAATCAATTTTTATTATTTTAAATCTCCTAATTGAAAAAAACAAAGAATCAACATCTGTCTCTCAGTATGTTGTGCAAGTACGATCAATCCTTGCATATCATTTCCTTTGAAAAATATCAACACCTTGCAGACCAGCTTCCTCATTACTTCAAGATTTGGCCCACACCTAAAGAAATTTGCCTGCTTAACTTGGCTGAAGACTTACAGGAAAACAAAGAAAGAGCACAATGATCTGAAATAATCCTGTTTTGTGATATCTGTTATCTGTTATCATCATCTGCAAATCCCTCTGCAGTTTATGCAAGGTTTTGCAAACATATAAACAATATAAGCTTAGAAGTGTTACATGATGAATCTTTTATTTATTAAAAATATGTATTTTCTTAATTAAAAGCATGTAAATGGTCGATAAATTTACTGAAATCTGGCTTTTGTTTACTGTAGAATAGTTTAGATTGAAAGTCATCTCTGGAAATCCCTTTACAAAAGATTTTATAAATCAAAAATCTGAGCATGCAGACCTGGATTTCACAGCATATAGATATTTCTGATAAATCTGATATTTTTGTTTTGCAAAACAGAATAGCGCATCTGTATTACAAGAGGATCTTTTAATATAAAATTTATGCAAAAAGGATTAAAAATATTTTATTTGATATGATTTATTTCTGAAATTATATATGATTAGATGACAGCACATTTAAACATGGGGAGCTGTTGGCAGTTTAAACCTTGATTGTTCCTTGTATGCTTCATATGATATGGGATTTTCTGAAGCACACACAATCTTTACAACTTCCAGTAGACTTTAAAAAAATTATTTTCTGATGGCCTTGATTTATGAACTACAAGATTAAAACTCTTATGCTATATAAAATGAATCTATCAATGGTCTACATAGGTTTTAGATACGAATATCAGTGGTTACCTGAGAAAGCTTAAGCAACTCTTCCAAAGATTATCATGGAACACCATTTCTTACATTTTTTCTTTAAAAGAATTTTGTTAATAATTATGCTTTTAAAAGGCATAGATTTACACATACAACACATAGCTATATACAGTTTTCCCACTGCTAAAAATGAAATGCCAAACTGGACTCTAGAAAACAAAACTTCATAGCCTATCAAGGAAAAGGAAGAGAGAGCTACAAGATGGAACGGGCATAAGATAAAATGTATCTTTAAAAGTCCTCAGAATTTTTTTACTACAAGGATAAAAAAATTACATGCATGTTATATGTATACTCGAACTGAAAGCACATGAATATTAGAGATACTGGACAACAGCACAATTGAAGATATTCTTTAAGTGACCAACGTAGCTCTCCAAGGAAATTTCAAATCTGGTCAATACTGAAGGAGGTTTGTTTTCCTCATTCCAAGTATTCAAGAAAAAAATGAGGCTATAAAAAAACCCTTTCTGAACTGAAAGATTAAATCTCTTTTGCAGACTGAAAAATAAATTGGTCTTTTTTGTCTACAGAAATAAAAGTATATGGAGGAAAATGCCAGCAAAATCATATTTATTTATTTTTAAAAGCAAAAACATTTTCTAGGCAACGGTACCATACTGTTACCTATCAGGAAAAAAAAAGTATCATATATAGCAGAGTTAGAAAATATTTTAGTAATTTCAGTCACCACTAACAACTTTAAGACTAAACCAGAAGGAATGGTATAATTTCTAATGAAAGACATGGAATAGCCTTGCTCTGTGCCTCTTTTCGATCTGCTCCAAACAAAAACTAGGACCTTTTGTTTCCAAACAAAAATCAGGAAAGATCAGTGAATTTGATGGGCAAATCCCATTCATGACAAAGTTGCCTTAAGAGGAATTGTCACAGAGTTTGAGTTAACAGGGACCTTCACAGTGGTATTCAACAGCTTGTTGAATGCGGAGGCATTTGGCCAACAGGTATTCGGAATCACTGCATGCAAGACCCCACTTTTCTTCTGCTGACTCTAAAGGTAGTCTTTCGGTTTAGATTCAGAAGCCTAATTCTGCTTTTCTGACACTCACCTCTAATGCTTAGAACAGTTTAAAGTATTTAAGTTCCTATAGGATTTTATACCAGCAAAAAAAAAGTTTGAGATAAGTTTTTTAAAAAGGAAATTTTCAAAAGTATGTAAAAAGTTATTAATTTTCAGTAGTTAATAAATCACTGTTTGAACTATGCTTTCTGTATTCCAGCATCAGCTGAAATGTCCTGGATTTTCTTTTTTTCATGTTTATAATGCTCACGCTCAGAGAAATCTTTAGCCCATTTAAATTTTCTCACAAAAGCCAACAAGGGTGCTAATTAAAAGATTATGTAAAACAGTTCTAGTGTGAGGCATTGAAAAATTATAAATTATCAAGGATTACTGTCTTTCACACATTCGGTTATATCTGCAGAAACTTCAATAATTTTTTATTGTAACTCTTATCATTTTTCCTGGGTATTCAGTGATGCCTGAACACATCCCAAGACAGATCTGCTTCTCTTCCTATTGGACTTAATCAATATTCTGACATATCACCAAAATCTAGTCTGCATGTACTTTGTTACATACAGGGGCTCCCATTGTGGCCTCATCCTTGAAATGAAAAAATAAGAGCTTTATTATCTACCTAACAGAAATTAATAGTAGCGTTGGCATCTGTTCTTTTTCTGTTAAGATCTGGCTACCACTTCCACTTTTTCTCTGCAGTTAAGTGGCAAGATATTATGTTAATTGTGCAGATTCGGGGTGGGAGAGGGGAAGGGGAGTGAGAGCATTAGATGAAAATCTGAGATGCTCTTTGTTTTAAAACCCTCCTAGCTTGGAATACATTTTCTGAGAAGGAAGAAAAATATCAGCCCCCTTCACAAACTCTGAATCTAAAAGAATATTTTCATTTTAAAATCTATTTCCTAGTTGAGGTAAATATTTGTATTAAAATACTATATATTTCATTGGTCTTTTATATGTGTTTAATGCTATTTTTTTTCACTGAACTGTCAGCTATTAATTAAAAAAAATTACTCAATGCAGTTCTGTCATAAAATTAAACATTATACCTTATTTTGTTGACACAGAAGACACAAGTTCATTCCTTCTAACCAACAACACATTTTGATATTTCCTTGGAGAAATTAATTTTAATTTCACTTGAATCTAAAGGCCAGCTAAAGCTACTGCCCTGATCTGAGTTGCTCTGCTTCAGATGAAAACAGAAGTGCAAGCAATTTTTCCCCTCTGTTTTTCCAAGATCTCCATGTGGATACTCAGCTTTCAAAGGGATACTAATGACAACAGACTGGCTTTTCCTAAAACGTATTTTCTGTGTTCTTTTTCTCTGTTTGGTAGATAGCACCATTCATCCCCCTGTTACCCTGCTCCATCCTTTTGGCTTCATTAACTTTACTATGCTACCAAAAAACCAATTCTTGCACATTGTCAAGATCTAGTCCACGTTATTTTTGAATTATTAATTATTTTCTTTTGGATCCATTATAATCAAATCCTATGCTCTGTTTTGTGATGGGACTTTCCTTTGTATACTACTGAAGTCCCACCCCAGCATTATAAACTGATGGCTATAGACTGAACTCTTTGGAGCAGGGTCTCACACTTCTCTGTATGCCTGGTACCGACTGCAAGGACTGAACCTCTGTCACAGCTATGCCAAGACAAAGTCTCCAGCCCACTGGTGATTCCCACATGTTAAACATTTCTGATTTCATCACCTCTCCATCCCAGCAATGGCTTCCTCCCATAATACAAAACAGTGGGAAGGAACCAGTGCTGTTGCCAACATCAGAGCATTTGGGAAGTTCTGATGTATAGCACAAAGCTGTGCTTTCTTTGACATAAATTAGACTGTATAGACTAGCTAAGTTTAGTATAAATAGGGCCATATTCTCACTGGTGTCTATGTGCTCTTTCAGTGTAGTGGTAATTACAATTGTTAATATAGGAAAGGAAGAGAAATCTGATGAACAGCAGGTAGATTTTAAGAGACAAAGTACAATTTTCTCTCTGACACACTCGTTGTTGTTGTCAATTATAGGTAATTTCCTTGCTTACCCTCTCCCCCCACCAAAGATCAAATAAAAGAACAAAAACCCTAAACCAGACATTTAAAAAATTAAAATTTTGTGAGTATAAAAAAGAAATTAGGATGTATTCTTTCTAACCCAAGATCATAAAGACTCAGAACAGGAACAAAGAGCAACAATAATGCTTAAACTCATCCAAAATATGTTATTCTGTACTACAGTTTCCTCACATCAGGATCAAAGATAATTCCTTTATGCTCTGTGTACCACTGATTCAGCTCAAGGTCTAGATAATGTTAATATTACTCAAATTGGGAAAAAAACCCACAATGTTTATTATAACCCCTTAAGACATCTTCAGCTAATCAAAGAAAAATTACTAACAAAACACTGTGAATCTGGAGTGGGAGATTTTGCAGGAATATATATATCATATACACAAGCAGTAAGACCTCTTTAATAACCCAGATTCACTATTGATAGGGATTTATACAGACAAAAGATGCAAAGAACTATATGAGCTCACCTAAATTTCATCACTAGGATTTTGGAATTTTGGGTCCTTCTGTTGTGGACCAGAACATCCAAAGGAGACGAACACTCATCCAGTCTTTGGAAAATGCTCACCAGCCTCTGCTGATCATAAAGAAATCCATGCTCCGAAGAATTAGGTGAGACATGGGGGAACTATTCCATAGCTCTGGTACAATAGAAACTTTTTGGGAGCCAGCTATATACATGGTGCTCCCCCCCCCCCGCCCCCCATCTGCCCAGTTTAGGTTCAAAAGCTGTGTCTTCTTCATAATCCAAGTCAAGATTTTACAATCTTATTTTGTACAATCTTATTTTGTAAAAAACCAATAGGTTACCCTCATTCTTTCTATCCTGTATTTTGCTAACTATCCCTCCTCTTCTTTTCTGGATCTCTGTCCCCCTCTGGGTGTGAGAGAGGTACTGCAACAGCTGTTCTCACTGCTGAAGGGCAGGTTCAGACCAGAATCAGAGAAGTCACAAGGCAGGGTGAAGCTGCTTTGCCTCTGAGCATCCACGTTTTGCCAAACTGCAGCCAGCATGGTGCCATTTTCGTGTTGGGATAAAACAGGAGAGGGAACATCGGTTTGTTTAGCACAGTCAACCTGTCTTAGTGTTTAAATGGTCATAAATTACATAACTTTCTGTAGATACGTTAGGAAGTTTCAAATAAAAAGTAAAGAGAGCAATTAAAATTCATTAGCTACACCTATTTTAGCTAAATAAGTCCTCATGGAAAAATTACATCCAAGTCTTGCAAGAGTCACTTTTGGTATAACATCATTCATTATAAGAAGATCTTGGGGATTAAGTGACAATACTGATGTTTTTTGGGTTTTTTTACTATCCCGAGCAGTAAGAATTATATAAACCTTTGAGGATTTTTATGCCCTTGTTTGATTAGGTAATACTTTATTCATCTCCTGAGCTATTAATCTTTTTTGAATCACATGCTATCAGAAATGCTTCCAGTACTTAACAGTGACAGAAATTATCTAATGTGCTTTCTGCCTCACTACTTTTTGCCTCCAACTTCCTTCTCTCTTACCTCCCCTATACCCACAATTCTTGCCTTTCCCTTCAACTTTCTAAATCCTGTTATTATTCACCCACCCTATAAGGGATTTTATACTAAACAGTCACCAAGCAGGGTAAAGAATAGCCCTAGGAATAGGAACTGAAAGCCAGGAAATCTTTTTCCTAGGAAAATTTTTGTTACAAGGCGACTGACATGCCCACTGGTCCCCTGTCTCAGTATTTGCTGCACAGGGCTACAGCCTGAACAGAAGGAACAGATCGTCCCTTCTCATTGCCCAGTCTGTAACTTGCAATTCCCAAATCCCTTCTGTCTGCAAAGGATGTGAAGCTAAGATCTCTCATTATATCTATAGTCCCAAGCAAGTAAGCGTATAACTGCAGAGCCGCTATTAAAAAATGAGCATCATTTTCTTCTGTGCCAGCTGCACATTATGGCAGAAGAAAAAAGCTACAGATGAAAAGAATTTTACTCACAAAACAAGTGATTTTGCTTGACAAGGAAACTGCCTTTGCAGTCTAAAACCAGTAAATTTTCACATTTAGAAGTCAGATGTGAAAAACATGCACATTTTCATTCTAGTGAACAGACAAACAAGAGAAAAAAGACTTGAAAGGAACAAATGTCCAGGGGTGGCAACACTGGAACATTTTAGAGGTGGAGTCGACACTGCACTGCTTTAAAACTCATTTTAAAGTAGTTAGACAAAAATCAAGGCATCACATTTGCTGGTCATTTCTGAAAACCTCAACTCTCCATGCTGTCCATAAAAAGTTAGTAATACCAGCCATTATTCTGCACATCATGCATTAACTATCAACAAGAATATTGGCCAGAGGAGAAACTGATTTTCAGCATTATTCTCCTATTTTTGCTGAAAGAAGATATTTCTTAGGTTGAAATAAAATTCTATGTGAATGTAAGGTTTAATATGTTAGCATAAAAAAGGCTAGTATTCTAGTTAACAAAAAACAAGCAAACATTTTTTTCTGGCATAGCCTTGAAATGAAAGGTGTAAATTAGAGCAATACTGTCAGCTGCCTCCGTTACAAACCATGTTAATGAGAAGAGTTCACAGCAGGTTGCTTAGCCATTAACAAAACCAACAGCTACAAATTAAAAGGTTGACAAGGAATTTGGAAACGTCTAGCCATTCCCCACTTCTTATATATAATGGTGTGGTAGGAGCAAAATGAATTGCCGTGTTGGTGTCAGTGTGATGCACAAAAGAAACGTCGATGTATTAGTCAATGAGTGCTCCCACCAAGACATTCACCAAGATGTGCAGGCTGCTTCTCCCCTCTCGTGCACCTTTTCCTCAACTTGGAAGGTCTGGAAGGGGCAATAAGTATGGCCCAGTAATGAAGAGGAAGGAATAGGAATCCATTTCTTGTCTTGAAGGTCCTTAAGGATACAGCAATGAAATTTGCTGGTCACAGAAAACATCTTCGCTTTCTGCGGAGATGAAAGGTCTTAGCCAAGACCACATCTCTATTTGCATTTGCTCTGTGTCTGTTTAGATAGATATTCGTGTCCTGACCAAGACGCAGTTTCATTTTATGCTGACCTAACCACTAGTCTCCAGCTCCTACAGTTGAGCACTGCTTCCCTCTCTCAATGACTGGCAGCTTTAGGGGGAGTCACAGGCATTCACTGATCTGATAGAAAAAAAAAAAAGGGTGAATTTTAGCAGATTAATCTGCTGGATCATCAGGCTGATCCTGCTTGCTCTGTAGCCACAGTGACTGAAGGCAGAGAAGAAGAACATGAGGCCACAAAGAACACAAGTCCTGCTATACAAATGGCTTTATAAAAACTTGATATATTTTATTAAAATGTCTAGGGCTCTGTAATAGATGGCTGCTTTGTGTACTTGAACTTCTGAAGCTTGCATATATTAGTCTAGGAACTGTTAACACAGAAGGTGTTATTGCTACTGGAAGTCTATGATTGTAATATTCTATCACAAGGACTTCATAAATATTTTAGAGAATTAAGTTACATTTTTTAAATCAATGGAAATGTACTTTACCAGAAACTTTTTGCGAGGCAAAATTGTCACATGCAAATAGTGAGGCTATTTCAAAGGCAATGCCATGGACATAGGATAATGTCAAGGTTTTTGTATTGAGAAAAAGAAGATGCTTTGGACTCAAGGAACTTTTAGACTATTGTAATACATTCGCAAATGCTCTGCTGTTGTTCTACATTGTGTACATTTCTAGATCAGCAACTATTCTCCCTTCAGAAAGTAAAGCTGAAAAATAAAAGCTAAAGCAAATTATCTTGATTCACCCAGTATGTGCTCTCACCTTTCTGAGAAGATATAGCCTAGTCTGACTTGAGTTTCAGTTCAAGCACAAGGCTTGTAATGGTATGACCTCTGCTCTGGAGTTCAGTGATACTTGGCACAAGAACTATCATCATTCCACAGGACAATTCCTGTGAAAATCTTTGGTATTGTGGTCCTATCTTGGCTCTCCTCTGTAGCAACTGAGTGACTTTAGTAAGCTAGTAATGCATTCAGACCATTTACAATTTCCTCTATTGTGCTTCTTTCCGGATTATCTTATGACTGCTACCAGCAGGCACCTGTGAAGACCTATCCCAGTCCCAGAAAGGGAAAAAGACTACGAGCAGTGAATTAAAGCCATGAAGAACTACAGGGGCTGATGACCTTTAGTTCTGATTAGAATAGAAGTCCTCCCCCACTGCCCAATAAAAGTAATATCTAGAAGAAGACACGATGTACTCGAGACCTAATTAGTCTTGGAAATAGAAGCAATAGTCAGATCAAATTATCTTTCCACTGTTTCTTCAAAGAAGACGCTATTGGACAAGTAAGCACAAATGATAGATTCAGTGAATCCATCTAAACAACCTACAGAAGAAAACCTTTTTTATAAACTAGGAAGAACGATTGCACATGAACATTGTTTGGAGTTGTTCATTGACCTGTTTTCCCAATTATTTCAAACATACAGATTCAATGATTAAGTTGTGTGAGACAACATAGAAACTGCATATTTATATTTGTCATGATGTTGATAACCTCTTTTGTGCCAGCCCACTTCATAACAAGTACTTATTCTTATTAGAGCAATAGCACTGATGAAGTGACTTCTCATGGAAATCAATGGCAAAATGTCAATGATTTTGACAGATCAGATCCAAAATAGCTGCCGATTACAGTACTCCAAATTTATTTTGGACACATTTAAAAATGTTTATCTCTGTTGGGGCAGTTGGGGGAGAGCAGCTTGTTATTTCAGCTTGCAAATTTATTCATGCAACAAGAAATTTGAGAAAAGCATAATGAAATACTTTATTACAGATAGTTTCTGATTTTCTGTTGTGATGGGTCAGAGCACAGTATGTAGCAAGTTTAATGAAAACCATTAGAAATGTATGTCCAAAAATTACCTATGGTGAAATAACTGTCCCATATAAGAAATGGCTTCAATGATGAGTCAATGATGAGAAGATTTGTGCCATCTTGCTCCAAGAGAGGATGTGTGTTTATACCCCTGTACCCCCAACCCCAACCTGGTATGAAGAAGTAATACGGAATTTGTCCTAAGTAATAAGGATAAATTGAGGGGGGAAAAGGAAGGTAGGGGAGAAAACCTAAGAAAAAAAGAAGAGATAATAGCTACGCAAAACCACAAAGAAAAGTTTCCTAGTGATGGACAAGAAGTATATAGAATAATTCAGAAAGGAAGTTTGCAAATATAAGTTAATATGACTGTTTTTAAAGTGTCATCCTCAAGAAGAGGTTGTTTATTATGTTATTCCTTTCAAATAATACCAAAGTTGCTTAATTAGCTATAGCCTTTATATATCTTTTACTTTGTAATATATTTGATCTTTTTTTTTAAATAGTTTGAGTCCAACTATTGTTTAAAGAAATGCCTACTTGGGCTGAAGCATAGTTGAGCGAACTTTCCAATGTCAGTTCAAATCCAATTTACATAAAATGAAGAAGATGAGGCAGGACGTGTGGATTAAAAGCAGTGTTAAAAAGGCTCTGCTTACTCTAATTTTAACAGTCTGAGAACCAAAGTAAATTTTCATTTGAGGGATATTTCCTCAAAATAATTAAAAATAAACTGAAAATAGCTCCTAGAAGAACCGTCTTATTCCACTAGAGATTTAGAAGACGACTGCTGAGCAATGCATTCTGCTGAATTAAGATAATTTGCACTTAATTGATGGCTTCACACACACTGGTGATTGTGTGAGAATATCTTACCTTTGAGCTCGCTTTCAGTATCCTATACTATGAACTGAAAGAAATGTCAGAGACTTTCATTAAACCATTATACCAAGATTCTACATCGCACGAGATATAGATATACACACAGAACATGTGGTTTATTACTTATTGTGGATAACATGAAATGAGGTATCTCAAAAAGGGTTGTTTCGAACCTCTATGCAGAGAACATGAAAATAAATATGGACTGAAATACTCAGATGATAGTGAGGTTAACTACAAAGTGAACACTATTTATTTCCACAGTGAAGGAGAGAGAAGTAGAGTCACAGTTATACATGCAGAAATTGAGCTGGTGAGGAACACATGTTGGTCGTCTGAACATTTGGCTCAAAAGTTTGGCATTAGTGAATAAGCAATTAGCCAGTACTAATTGTTTCCTATTTTACATGTTGGGGGGTTTTAATCATTGGAAGTTTAATATTTGTGGGTTTAAAATTTTATAATTTGATAATACATCTTTTCAGGATGTTTTTGAATATCTGATAGTTTGGGCTTATTATTAATGAATGGTTCCTATTCAGGACTGCTTATAAAATAAGTGTGTTAACGTAAGTCAGATGTATTTATGAGACTTTTTTGCCTAAAGCATGTAACACTGGAATAAAAGCTGGAAATCATACTCAGGAAAACAACGGGCTACAAAGATGATTAGAGGATTGGAACATCTCTCATATGAGGAAAGGCTGAGGGACTTGGGTCTCTTTAGTCTAGAGAAAAGAAGATTGAGGGGGGATCTTATTAATACTTACAAATACTTAAAGGGAGGGTGCCAGGGGGATGGGAACGCATGGGAACAGTCTTTTTTCAGTGGTGCCCAGTGATAGGACGAGGGGTAATGGGCATAAACTTGAACATAGGAAGTTCCATCTTAACATGAGGAGGAACTTCTTTACCTTGAGGGTAGTGGAGCACTGGAACAGGCTGCCCAGAGAGGTGGTGGAGTCTCCCTCTCTAGAGACATTCCAACCCCGCCTGGACGCTGTCCTGTGCAATCTGTTGTAGGTGACCCTGCTCTGGCAGGGGGGTTGGACTAGATGATCTCCAGAGGTCCCTTCCAACCCTAACCATTCTGTGATTCTGTGATTCTGTGAAAAAGCAATTTCTTCTGCAAGAAATGATAGCTGAGAATGGTTTATGGCAAGTTTAACATGAAAACATACTTAGTAAAAACACAATGTTCTGCATTGCATAAGTAATTGCTCATTGAACATTTTTAGGGCAAGGGAAAAAGAAAGAATATGTTGTCATTTTCAGAAGGTCTACTTCACTTAATATGCTATAAACAAGTGTGCTGGAAAGTTAATTTTTCCTGGAACTTAAAAGCATATATAATTCAAGTCCTAAAAAGTAGGAGGAAAAAAATTGCATGTCCTTGGCAAAAGTTAGTCTGCCAGTATAGTCAGTCATTTTGTAACACCTCTATTTAATGGAACCTTCCAATAGATATTAACATGTAATACAATTATACTAGCCCAAACTGCCCTTCCAAGGAAGTACAGTCAAAGAAATCAGAAACAGAAGTAGTTGAATTAAAATTCATTTGTTCAGGAAGGGGGATAAAACCTGGAATGCATCATTTCCTAAAGAATGTTATTAACTAGTCCAGTATTTTGCTGAAATACATTATTTTGGTACACCAAGAGAGCTATGAAAACAGTTATTATGTCTGATGTGTTTTCCATGTCAGAATCCTTTGTTAGACCTTCTTTAAATGTGTGAACTCATTTGTCTCAGACATCAAACAATGTTTCAGTTAAGGATTAAGTTAATGGCAAGTCTGAAACTTAAAACCAAATTCATTTTGATTTATCGAAGTGAAAGAGTTCTGAAAAAAAAAATAAATAGACGTTTCTATCATGTTTCCAGGATTAGAATTTTACACTTTTTGGGGCATTTTCTGAAATAAAGTCATTATTTGTATGACATTCGTCACAGGAGGAGTCATGCCCTTAAAGGACTATTCTACAGGAAGTTATCATTAGGCTACTTGTAACAATTCTCACAAACAAAAGAAATAAAATGTTGCTGTGGCTCAAATACCATCAGAATCAGCAGCTCCAGCCACTGATGGATCATTAAAGCTGTAGCCACAATGGTAGACATGTACACACACCCAAAAAGCACTGTTATTTTACACTTAAGTCCAAAGGAATAGAATATATTTTTTTCCTGTTCAGCTATAAGAATGTCTAGGTTCTTAAACTGGATGCTTGCAGCTGAATTTCCTTTTAAAAATAATCTGTTGGACAGAAATCATACACAGCTTGTTCTGGTCAATAGGTTCTAAAGAAGATTTCCAAAGAAACCCTTCTACTCCTCAATCGTATTAGCGAGAAGGTAGCTTCGCTAACAAATTCTCGTGTATTTATCATCCCCAAATTTCAACCTCTCAACCTAGACCAAAGCTTTTGAAGGCAGGCTTTAACTCCAGAGGCAACACTTTTAGAATTTCAACCTACCCATCTCGAACACTTGCAAAGGCTGATAACCTTAATTTTTTCGAAGGCCAAACCAAAATCCTTGCTCAAGGTTATAATGTCAGGCACCTTACAAGACAGCAGTAATCACTAAGCCTTTTTCCATCTGTTGTACCCATACAAATTCACGGTTCTTATTACAAGAAAACATACATATATAAGTAGTCAGCATCTTATACATAATTTCTAAAATAACCTCACATTCTGAAAAGAAAAAAAAAAAAAGAATTGTAAAACAATTGGGACAAGTTTTGAGGAAGATAGCTATAACACCTCATATTGAAAGGAAGAGTTGCCTATGTAAATTGATTCAAAAGGAAGATGCAAAGATACCTTTTGAAAAAACCTATGCTCAGTAAAAATGTCATGAGATAAGTATTTATTGAAAACATCTATCTTTAAAGAAATATCTCCTTGCTCTTCCTTGTCCGGTTGTTGCACCATATTGCTAATGGTGAGAAGTGGGAAGTGAACGAAACTAAAAAAAGAATAAAATAAAAAAAAAAAAAGGAAAAATTAGATTATTTTTGTGACAGTGGAATACATGTGGTGAAAACTAAATTTAGATTGGCTGTGATCCCATACATCCCATTAACTTTGGCTTTCAAACCCAGAAAGGCTGTTTGGAACAGCCTCAGCACAGTGGGGTCCTGGCCCAAGACACCGAGGTATTAGAGGAGAAGATTAACCATCCATAAACATTCACACATATATAAAGCAGACATTCACACGCATGCAATGCAGTAATTAATGCAAAATTCCACATATCCATTCTCCCCTGTCCCTCATTTACCTCCCTGAAATGTATCTGCATGAAGATCAGATACTTGTCCTTAAACACAACCTACTAGTGTCTAACTGGGCACAAGCAAAGCTTACACAATCCACTGTTGATGGAGTAGAGCTTTGTAAGTGAAATATTAAGGTTAGTATGAATGAAATGAATGGAAGTGTGTGTTTGTAGGGAAGAGGGAGGGGGAAAGAGAACACACAGGTATGGGGGGGAGCAAGCTTTGCTTTACAGGATATAGGATTTAACTTTGTAAAAAGAAGTAGTCAAGAGCATTCCTGAATTATGATCAGCTCCTGGCAGGAAAAAGTACCTAAGGAAAGCTGCACAGAAATCTGAAAAGAATAAAACAAGCTTTTTCTATTTTCATCTGACATTCCACAACTGTGTCCCTAGTTGCTTCTCTAGCCTGATTGGCAGCATGGGCGCTGAAGATCCATAGACTGGAAGACCACTGTAGAGACAAAAGTTCCCAAAGAAAGGGAATCCCAGAAACCTAGTAGTGCAAGATCCTGCCAGATTCAAATTCCTCTGTCAAAGGGAAGCTATTGCACCCCACTCACCTGATCTGGCATTGGAAAAATACCTATACTTTACTGGCCATCACCTTGCATCTGGTGTACTAAACTGAGAGTCACAGCGTAAACTAAATTAGCCTATATGGCATTTATCTGCATACCAAATCAAGATGACCCAAGAATGAAAAAAACATAGCTGCTTTGTACCCTACAGGCCTATCAACTTAGTTTTGTGTTGATTTAAAACATGACTATTTGGATGATTGTTTTGAGTGACGTCAAAAAAAAAAAAAAAAGAAAAACAAAACCAACAATCCAGACAACATTCATAATCCTTCCCAGTTTTCTAGTTTGTTTCTGAAAAGTTTGGTAAACGAAGTCTGTTACTTAAAGTTGTACTTATCATTCTTGTGAACTTCCAAGAGAAATTTTACCTGGGCAGAAGGCAGAAGTGAGGAAAGGACAATTAAAGAAACACCAGAAAAATAGCTACACCTATTTTGTTTCTCCCACTCCAATTGCTTTCTATTTTGATCTCTTAATAAACAGTTAAATTAAGGATGGTACTTGACATTGAAGTGTGAACAAATTGTTTCATTAGTGTTTGCAGGCTCCATTATAGAGTAAAAGTACACAACTGAAGCTGGACATAGAAGTATGTGTTTACGGTACACTAAAAACCACAGTAATGTTTCAAGTATAGTCTTGCAAACTAATACAAGTCAGCTGCAACGCATTAGCTCTTTCTGGCTGTCAAAATAAGACATTTAGAGACGCATTACTCTGGCTAAGAGTCAAAGAAAAAATTGCCATTTTTACTGCTGAAGTTCTGCAATTGGCCCTAAGTTACAGGTGAGGGCACTATAAGCAAAACCAAAACCTTAGGACAGGCTAAATACAGATACATTTAAAGTGAAATATGTTTAAAATGCACAACAAAAACGTGCTCGCTGACATTTCAAATCACAGAACAGTAACTCCCAAGCTGAAAAACATTGTGCATTTGATATATAAATACCGTTATTTAGAGAAGAATTGAAGGTTTTCCCTGTAAAATGTATATTATATATACTTGCATATAGACATTTGAAGAAAATTATCTAAAAATAAAATTCATGTAATCGAACAGGATTACTTATGAAAAGTCAAATCTGCTGCCCAGTGCACTTGAATGAGGGTACAGTGTGAGATATTACTGTACAGCAAGAGGAATGAAAATACTAGTTCAGACTTTTTCCTCTATGGTTATCGAACCTCACTTGATCACGTTGCAGGAGCCCTGATATTCTAAGGTAGCTCTGTTTGTTTTAAGTAAATACAGTTGTAGAGCATTTCAGTACTTGTATTCAAATAGGTTTCTGATATAGCAATGCAGATCACACGCTCAGAATTATTTGAAGTTTAAATAGCAGGATTTTTTCTAAATTGTTAAATATTGCTTAAAAATGAGAATTTGATATGTATTTCATCTTACTGCTATTTAACCAATTTGCAAGCTATTTCCAAATACAGCTACCTGGATTTTTCTATAAGATATATCATTACAGCTCAAAATACTTAATTGAATTGAGCAGGAAAAAAGGCCACGTTTAGTCACTGATGTAAATTAGATGATTTTAAAGAACACTCAGCACCCAACTGCTTCTCCAACAGTTAGTGAAGCACTTTTTCTATTTAGTTACCTCAGTAAATAATCCAAAATTTCAGCAAGAACTGGATAAGGTCTTTATTTAAGAGAGGTACTCAAATGCATCCAGAGGAGGGCAACAAAGCTGGTGAAAGGGCTGGAAGGAATGTCCTATCAGGAGCAGATGAGGACTTTGAGTTTGTCTAGTTTGGAGGAAAGGAGGCTGAGGGCAGACCTCATTGCTCTCTACAGCTTCCTGAGGAGGGGAAGTGGAGAGGGGGGTGCTGAGCTCTTCTCCCTGGGATCCAGTGGTAGGACTGGATATTCCCCTGGGATCCAGTGGGAATGGTCCAAAGCTACACCAGGGGAGGTTTAGACCGGACATTAGGAAGCATTTCTTTACTGAGAGGGTGCTCAAATACTAGAACAGGCTTCCTAGAGAGGTGGACAATGCCCCAAGTGTTTAAGAGGTATTTGTAGAATGCCCCTAACAACATGTTTTATCTTTTTGGTCAGTCCTGAAGTGGTTGGGCAGTTGGAGTAGATGATCGTTGTAGGTCCCTTACAACTGAAATATTCTGTTCTATTATATTCTAGCCTAGCCTAGCTTAATCTAGTCTAGTTTAATCTAGTCTAAAGTTTTGAACAGAGTTTGGACCTTGACCTCACAATAATTTTTTACAGCCTAAGATATGGAATAACTGAAATCTAATGCATTTTTTCTAGAATGACTGGTAGAAAAAAAGATACAGACTGTATTGTCTGAAAACTGGTATGAGACAACTGAAGATGCTGGCATGGTGCAAGCAGAAGCAAAACATCTTCAGTCTTTTATTTGGCTTCCTCTGAGTAAAATTCTCTAAAATAAACAAACACACAAAACTCTTCCAAGAATACGAAGGAAGGAAAAAGTGAAGGGGGAAAAAAAAAAAAAGAAGGTAACTACAGTCTCCTCTAGGATTTTAAAGCTTATGAGACATTTTGCAACCTTGAACTATTACTGCATTCCACCAAGCAACTACATTGACTTTAATGAAACTACGTAAGTGGAAAACTGCTGTACTGGAGATCTTTATGCAGAGAAGACAAGTGGAAACATTTGACTCAGTTACCAGAAGAGGTCTTTCATCCTTCATGAGGCACTAGACATTAGGTCCAAAACTCAAGCTCTTAAAAATTTCAAAAAATTCAATCCAATGTCTGCAGGCTCTGCGACACCGGGCTACAAAATGCAGATCTTGTACCACATTTAAACCCATCCGATACAAATGTAAACAAAGTCAGCTTGGCAAACAGAAGGATCCACAACAGGACTCACTTCTGAGACCTCGGATATCAGGCTGATTTTTCCATGGATCTTTATGTAGCCTAAACTCAAAAGCTAGTGAAGCTAAGGTCTAGTAGGTCAAAGCCATCTAGTAGTAGGGCCAAAACAATACACTGAGTGCCTAAGTGGTTTGCTCAATGCCTTCTTTATTCACAGCAACGCTGGGAGACCTCTCTAACCCCAGGACATTTGCAGGATCCCGAGACAGGGAGCAAGGTTGTCTGTAAAACACATGGTGAGAGAGAGGATCTAGCAGCACCTCTAGGAGTCACCTACCCTCAGAACACCACAAGAAAACACTTTAGGGGATCTGATGATTATCAAAAACCTCCTCAAAGGTCTAAGGCCTACTCCCCTCTTCTAAAAGCAGACAGCTTACACATCTTTGAAAAAGGTGACAGTACATTTTTAATTAACTATTCTGGACTACCTCGTTTTCACTGTCAGAGATAATTCACCTTTGGACTCCCACAAGCCTACTGCAAGTTCGATGCTTCAGAATCAACCCCAGTGGATTTGGGGTTCAGGTCTGACCAGGTGAATGGTTTAAATTCTGCTATGCAGTTGACAGAGCTCTGTCCAGTTCTTGTCTCCCTTCCCTTCCGAGAGAAAGCCTCAGGTGTATTTTACATAGAAGCTCTTCCTGTGTGGGTTCTATATACCAAGGCTGTAGTGCAGAAGGTGGTGCCATCCCACCTGTCCCTAGCCATGAGCTTGCTACCAGCTTGCCTCCATCTGTCAACAAGAAGGTGCTTCCTGATGTGCACTGAAACAGAATTTGAGGTACTTGGGGTAACGAAGGGACCCCTACTGAATTTAAGTCTCCTCAATGTTAGGTGAAAGCTGAGAACAACTCTTTTGGACTACAACTTGAACCTAGTTTCCAAGGACATGTTATTCCTAATAACGTAGTTCTCTCTATGGATTGCTCCTCAGTGAATGAGAATGCACTTTTCTAAAATTTTATAAGTGTAAGTACATACAATGAACTTGATTGATGGCACAAAAAATACAAAAGGATGTCACAGTGAGGCAAATGTGAGTTTTCTTTCAACTCAGTGCAGCCAGGCTATCACCCCACATTTCATGTTCTGAGAGCAAGTAAGCCCTACTTCCCTCCACTAATATTTTAGGTTAAACCTCTAACACTTAGTAAGGTCTTAATGATGTGAAGTAAAAGGTTTGAACAGCTACCATTACAGTGGAACTACAAAAAACAAAGCAATATCTTGTTTTTACAATAACAAAAAAGTAGGGAATAAAAAAATCATAAGCTGTCACATAAATTTCAACATTTAGAAATATATATTTTCTTTCATACATATTTTGCAATGGAAACAGCTGATCTATCTGATCTATATTCCTTTCACAAAAGTGGAGGGGTTTTATATAAACAAGTAAGTTTTGCTGAATCTTCCTTGCAAAAGAAGATTAAACAGTTGGTATTTATCAAATAAATGATGAGAATACTGTCTGGTAAAACATAAATTAAAATCTACTGCCCAAATTAAAACTATCTATAAAAATTATTTTCATGGCACATACTGGTATTATTTAACAGCCTAAGTTCCCAGAAAAACAGAAGAAATATAGGCTTACTTTCCCACCTTCCCTCTTCCACCACCATCCCCCAAAGGAACCACCAAAGAAGCCAAGAACCTCAAAGCTGTTATTGATGCAAGTGTCCTGCAGACCATATACTTTCTAGGGCCCTCAAATCTATCATCCATATTCCAGTTTCAACTTTACCCGAAAGTGGTAGAGGTGGTTTTCCTTTTTTTTAAGGAATAATTTTAGATGATGCAATGCAACTGCAGCAATTTCTGATGGATGAAAATTCATCTTCATTGCAAACTATTTTAATCATGTGTATAACACCAAAAAGAAGGATACTTAAATCATGTGTATAACACCAAACAGAAGGTCAGTTTCCATGAGAGCTAAAGAAACCCCCTCTAAATAAATTCACAAATAAGAAGTCCCAGACATTTGATATCAAGCTCTGTGACAAGGAATTTATTTCATGAAGGACACAAAAACACTCACAGTGGGAAAGTGGAATAAACAGTTGAGGCTTGCCAGCAATGCTCTGCCAACGCCAACTGCTACAGGAGGTGAACCTCAAGGCAGAAGGATGACTCTGCCTCAGCCAAGGAACCATACATTTTCGGAGATCATGTGCACACAGAAGGAAGTAATTGGCCTAAGAGATGGCACTGCTTATGACATGGATGCCTAAATACTCCAGGGGAGACATCTCCTTTACTTCAAGGCTTCACGCAGGTTTCACTCAGCAGCAATATTTACCTAATAATACCACAGATTCACTACCATTCATCAAAAAGAAAAATACCATTGCTATATTCTAGAAGCCATTTCCAAATTCCTCCTGATACTTTGTTTGGTTCAGCCAGATTTACTTTATTTAATATGTTTGGGTTTGCAAACCTGCATGACAAATAAAGCGGAATTAATTTGTTGTCTCTTGCAGTGAAGTAAGCTACGCATGTGTAAGAAAAGAATAGCTTTTTTAATAAACCAAAGCATTATCTTAGCAAGACTAAGTATGCATATCATAATAAACCAAGTATTCATGCAAATTAAAGTCTGAAAAAAAATGTCTGAAGACAAATCTATGCTCACACATTTCTACATCACATAAACGCATTTAGTAAATGGCTAAAGTGACAATGCAACCTATTTATAATATTTTTTACATATTTAAAATAGTTTTATTTTCTTGGTTCCACTGGATTTTCTTCTTGCCCTGGCTGGAAATGTAATTGAAATCTTTACCTTTTTCTATTTATGGAACCACAGAAAATTAGGTACTTAATGTTTTAAAGCTGACAAATAAAAGATTTAAGTAACAAAATAATTAAATGTCAAAGTTTTGAAGGCTGCATCCCAAATAGTGAGAGGAGTAAGTAATACCAGCTAGAATATGTCTGTTTATCATCAAGAAACTGTATTACACATTTTAAAAGGTGTGTATGTGGGTGCACACTACAGACAGATGACAAATCATTCCTTCAGGACAACTGTGCATTATGATTATTAAACGCTAACACAGTTATAAGTCAGATGACACATTCTCTCAAGATATGATGCTGATATTCCACAGATGCAAAATCATTAGTGAATTTAATACATACAATGCTATGAAGAAGGCTAGAGGTAGCTTCTAAGACTATCTAAATTTACTAAATCACAAGAAAAATAAAAAAAACCCATGCAAGAAGATATGAAAAATGTTCAGACGGACTGAGTGAAAAAGTTTCACTGGAATATTCTGTGGTGGTTTTGCACTGAAATTTGTGTTTCCTCTTTAATATGGTGCTGGTCTTAACAAGTGATGTCAGCTTTAAAAAATGCCTGAAGAACAGAATGAAGCATGGTGGTAAAACAATTTATGAAATGATGCATAAATAGCCTGTGCAGTTTCCCTATGAGACTTGACAAAACATACTGGCTTCTATCCAGACATCAAAATGTAATTAAGTATGATTTGTTATGTATATTCATGGATTATTCACATCTGAATACTTTGCTTGCTTGAACTGCATTAGCGTATTTGGCCCCGATCTACAAAATATTTTAAGTGAAAAATCAAATTAGAGCAACTTTTCCTGGAGGAAATCAGTTTCTCTTTGTCTCCCTTTCTACAGATCTAGTGCAATTAATAGTTTGAGACATTGGATTAGTGTTAGACCATTAATCTAAATATTTAAAATAGTGACAGATGGTGCCAATACAACACACAGTGTGATCCTGCAGGAAGGAGAGCCCAGCTATGGGAGCAACACCAATATTCCATATGTTCAGGTTGTTGGTGAACAGCTTAAAGAGAAAATGATTTTGCCCCAACAGTAACAGAATTGCCACAATTCCTACATAAACCAACAAGTTGTCAAACTAGTTCAAGAACCACCCCGTGCCAAATCTCCACGCTTTCAGGCCTTTGTCAGGACACTATTTTCAAACACAGAAAACTGAGTCCACTGAGCCAGGAGAAGCTCAATTTCCTCTCATTTATAAAGATGAGAAATCCCTCACCTTTAAACTCCTGCCACATTGGTCTTAAACTTTTCTGTGTTGATTTAGTAGGTCACAATTTTTGTTTAAATAAGTGGTATCTGATGATTACTTCTAGTGAAAGAAGGGAGAAATACCCAAGCAGCAGCATTCTCCCCTGCTCTTCTTTTCCCTCCCTTTCGCTCCATGTAAATATGTTGGTTTGTAAATGTTCTGCAAATTTTGGTATGGCTCAAACAACTTTTACAAGACGTTAAGAAAAAATTTCCACAGCATGCCTCCAACAGTACAGATGTTATCTTTGGCCATCACACACATTACTACTCTTTCCTGTATTAAAGTACGCTTGCTTTAACATTCCTGTGTGCAGCAAATTCTTCCCTCGTCTACAACTTCATTCAGCCCACTTTATGGTGACTAACACCAAATTCCAGACCCTTTAAGGTAGCCATATTTCCATGAAACTCCCTCTGTATGGTAACTGACATAGTAGGAGGCCACTCACTGGCTGAGGACACTCAAGAGCTGCTACACCACCAAAAGTAATTTTGCTGTTTGTTATATTCTGCTATCAAAGCCTAAAAGATGTTTTCAAACCCTACAGACCGTTATGCTCCGCTCAGTTGTGCAGATATGCTGGACGAATGGAGAAAGGAAAGGGACTAAGTACCAGGATTTGTCCTAGAATAAAAATAAATACAGCTGGTAAGGGTATTTAGGTAGAAAGAAATGCACCTAGTCAGCAAGAGAATGTTGCAATAAAATTTTAAGCAGAGTGTTGAAAAAACACATCCACTTCAAAAAGGAAATTTAATCCAAAACATGTTTTTTTGGTTTGGTTTTTTTTGTTTTTTTTTTTTTTGCCATAGAGTTATCTAAATAATACGGTCTAATTTTATTTATTTATTTTTTTTATTTGAAAATGCTTAGCATCCTGTAACTATGGTAACAATTTGCCTTGCTGAGTGCATCTTTGTTAACATCTCCTTGCTGTAGTAATGCTTCCATCACCATCTGGCAGTGACAATTTTCTTGCTTGAGTGAAAATTCCTCCAAAGTATAAAAATCAGGCCATTTATTTTTAGAGGGCTGACTGCCCCAGCTCCTATTGACTTGCAGAGTCCCACTCAGAACCTCTGTAAATTCAGTCATGTGATTTTGATATCTTAACGAAGGTGATAAACAGCAATGTAAAAAATTACTGAGTTACAAAGGTAATCACTTGCCCTCTTGCCTTTGATAGAGAAGGTTTATTTTCAAACTTTTTCAAGGATTAATGTTTTAAAAACCATGTACTCCACCTCACCCCCTTTGCATCACATAAAAATCAGTGGTATTAAGCAGATGGCAAAACAACTCCATTATTAATAAGACAGGTTCCAAGAATATCACAGGAAGACTGGGAAACCTTCTGTTTCCATGGTAAATCATTTGACTCTAATACACTTAATAAATGTGTTTAACATTCCATACTCAGTGGGTCAAATGTAAACAATGTAATCACAGTTATTAGGTCAAATAAATAAGGTAAGAACTCAGAAGAACAGTAAAATACCAAATATGTGTTGACAATGAGCCAGATTGGACAGATATAGAAGCAAGAGTAGGCTTCAAGGCCAGGCTGGACGTGGCCTTGGGCAACCTGGTCTAGTGTCCCTGCCCATGGCAGGGGGGTTGGAACTCTATGATCTTCAAGGTTCTTTCCAACCTAAACCATTCTATGAAGAGTCCTTTCAATCATGGGCCTCCCTCCCATCTATATTTTGACATTTCAGTAACTCTTCCAAATTCTACTCTAAAGCAGAAAACAGTATAATTGCATCACAAGTATAAAATAAGCATTATTTTTCAGTTAGAAATAATATGTTACTAAACATTTAATTAAATTAAACTTCTTCAACCATGGTTCTGTTTTACATATCTGGTTATTAAAAGTCAGTTGATTGATAAGTGATTTTTGCATTAGACATTTTCTTCAAAATTACACAAAACAGCCAAATAATCCTTCTGGTTTTGGAGGGAATACTGGTAACCACCAAACTGATGATAGAGCTTAGAATACATTGTATCTATGTCTTTGATGTACATGGGGCCATACATAAACATGGGGCCACTTTTTTCCCAGATCACTCATCCAAGCATATGCCACTGTTGATTTCTCCCTTGACAGGTCCAGAGCTTTCTACGTGGGTTCATATACAGACATATCTCTGCCTCAGAGTGATGTTTTTTTTCCCTGAAAGTAAATGTTTTCAGGAAAAAAAAAAAGGAATTGACAGTAGCAGCTTAGGCTGGCATTTGGAAATAATGCAGAGAACAGCATGTAGCTTGACAAGAAACATATTGATGGAAGAAATGTATTGATGGTCACAATGGGAGAGACAAGAGACCACAATGACTTTCAATTTCTAGGATGATTCTGTAGGTTTTGAATGTTTTGTAGAATAGATACATTTTAAAGTGAGAATATTTAATTTTAAAGAGAGAACACTTGAGAAAATACTCTGGAAAACAAACCAAAACCCCTAAAAATGAATCCTATTTTGCACAGTATCAAATAAGTCAGATTTCTCAGTAAGAACTCTAAGTTACCTTAGAAAAATTACTAAATGCCTGGTTATCTTTGATGATTCAACATCTCTCAGGCTTGGGGTCTCAATACACCTCCCAAAAAGCAATTTTACAAAATCTGGGGGTTTTTTATATTACTGAAAGCTTTCCCTCCTTCACAAGGGACTAGTCTTTATTTTTTTTAAATGCCTATTGAAGAAATATGCTACAAATTTATTAAATATAAGATAAATTATTTTATGAAAGGATTGAGGAGAAAATTCTCTATTAAGTGTCTAGTTTTATTTTTTAAAGGAGGTTAGCATGTGTAAGACAACTTTGGAAAGGTTAGATAGTCTCAGAGGAAGACTATGACCAATTTCCTGACCATAAAATACGATAGCATGGGGGTCCTTAGGCAAAATGATAAAGTCCAATGTTTCTGTTTTCTTCTTTATAAAGTAAAACCTCTAACTTTTATTGAGATCATTAATCCTTCTTTGTGTAATAAACTGTTATAAGATGCATTGTTCTTTTCATTGGGAAAAAAGTAATCTGTTGAAAAATATAGAGAAAATTTAGTATGCACATTTACAATGCAGGAGAAATTATCAAAAAGTCACATGAACAAAACCAGCAGAACTCTCAGAGCTACAAATTTCTTGAACTGAGATGTGAAAGTAACAATTCGCCGCGCTCCAGCCATGAGCATGGTGCTAAGACAGCTATCTAACTCCACTCAGGCAGTTGGGAAGGATCAGCTTCTGATGGGGCCAGTCTCTTTACTGAGCCTGAGGAAGTAGCCTGCAGTCATTGCCCATTTCTTAGTGAGGCTAAAGGGAGATGAACTGAACCATCACCCTGCTTGTCACTCGTCTCCAGTGATGCTGTGGAGGTGAGACATAGCTTTGCAAAAGTCAGCGGTGCTGTAAGATGAAGGAAGCAATGGCATGAAGATGTGAATTTTTTTTGAGCAGTGTTAGACTAGAATTTATTTCACAGAATGAAAGAATCATAGAAAGATTTGGGTTTCCTTGCATATGCACTACAGGTTTGCCTCACCTCAGCCTCAGGAAAGATAATACTTTGGGAATTCCCTTCCATGGGAAGCAGATGCATAAGAAGGCTGCTGCTTCTCCTTGGCTGTCATCTGTTTTGTTTGGACATCAAGTCCATGACTAACAATTTTCTCTTCACAGTATCTCCAGAATCCCATCTCAGTGTTCAACAACAGAAAACTTCTCTCTTAGTATTGCTAATGAGAATTATAAATAGCTCAAAACAGGCAGAAAAAAATGGATGGGTATATTTATAAACTTGTTATAATAATTATAGGCTAAAAGATCAAAAATAGTGGGCACAAGAAATTATTTTAAAGGCAATAATCATTATAGGCACAGTAAAATAAACATAACATATTTGGCATAAAACAAGAAAACTATAAGCTATGGATCAAAGAAAAGCCAGTCAAAAGTGTACCCCAGCTGCAAAATAAACAGACATTAACATTAAACTACTGTTAATCTGATTTGTTACACCTGAACAGCAGTTTTCAGGTACTGAAGCAATTCAAGTCATGCCATCTTTCCAATTTACATTGTAAAAGTTCAATATGACTGAAGAACCAGAATGTTATTTTTTAAAATATATTAAACTTCATACCCTAAGTATCCATTCTCAAAATCTACCCTCCAGTCTCCTTATGTGTTGCCTTTCATTATTTATAGCAGAAATATTACAAAATTCTAGCAAATGGCAGAAAATACACCCACACACCTGCTACTGAGTATCTACTTATGTCCATGGGAAAGCTTTGCTTAAAAAGGTTTGTTGCATTCTTAGCAAATTGCCGTATCTACTTCATCACATTAGGAGGGTTGTTGCAAACTCTGTTTGCAGGCAATAAAGCAAATACAAGACTGACACGTCGCAACATACATGTTACATTCACAATTCAGCCAACACAGATACCAGGGTCTTTGCCACTAACCAGGGTTTCTAGGTGCCGCAGGGATACCAAGGACTTTTCAGGAGTCCCCAGGTTCCACTATTCCTCCCCACTGCAACCAGTAAAAGAGTCACTATTCCACACCCATTCCCATTAAAATACTTTTCATCCACAGTACTGAGACAAAGATAATGTGTACCAGTATAACCCAGAGGTGGCCACCACTCCACTACAGGCCAAGAACACCTCCTGAAATTAAAATGGACAACCTTCTATGCTGCATGTGGAGAAGGCAGCTGTCATAGCCAGAGGTTTTGTGATGGTTATGCAGACAAATCAGGATCACATTTTAAAAAAAAAAGTAAAAAACAAGAAAAAAAGAAAAGCAACTCCGTCCACACCCAGCTCAAGTAAAACTTAATCCACAGTAATTATGCATCCTTTTGAAACTTTTAAAGTGCCATTTTTCTTGACATCTTAGTGGCCCATGCACTTTCTATAAAACAGACAGATGTATTCAATATGTATCATGTCTACGCAACAAAGTTATGATGAAAATTAATGGTAATGTTATGAACCTCAGAATAAAAGCAATTAACTTTTTTTTTCCAAATGCCAACAGTACAAAATCTCTACATCTTAATTATTTCTCTATCATCTTACTTCATATTTTTCCACAACATGCAGTTACTATCTAAATAAAATACAATCTGGGGGCTCATTTTCTGGAATGATGGAGTAGTTTTGCTCCATGTTGACAATATGAATTTAGGTTTTACCCTAGTCTGGAAGAATCTCTCCATCTAAAGGCTGAACTTCCTTTTAAATGGACCAAGCAGGGATAGATCATCCAAAACCCTTTTGTTTCTAGTTTCACAGTAGAAAGAAAAGAATTATCCTTGAACACAGGCATCGTGTCAGCCCATAAACAACAACAGCATGCTGAGGATTAAAGTAATCCATTATAACAGGTTCTTCTCTTTACAGGAAAACTGAAAAAAAAAAACACCAAAAAACCAAACCAACCCAGATTCTATTTTACTGAGTATCAAACAGATAAAGTTTGTTCTACCTTTTCCATTTACTTTCTTGACACACAATCTATGAAGATCAGTTAATATACAGGATCTGATCCCTAACGTGCTCTTACCAAGAGGAGTGCAGATTCACTACTGTGTTGAGGATTTACTGTGTTTTGTTCTTGTTTTCAGCTGAAATGGAAAAGCTTTCCCATCATCGTGGCAAATAAAAATGCAGCTTTTGTTTCATAATTATCACAGCTATTCAGAACTTGAATATATGACTTGTTTTTTGCTGTAGCTGTACTATGCAGATCTTAGGGGTGTCATAGAAACTAGGAATGATTCACTGGGCAGACATGTTTCTTCTCAGTCAAGACTGAACCAACAACCCAGAACAGCACTAAGGAAAACTGTGCTAATGAAGATGGTATCTTTCTTGAAACAAGTTTTTTACACATCATTTGCTTTTCTCCATTCCTCCTGATAACCAAATTCAATAAAGCATTTTTTCCATAATTTTTGTGCTACAGCTATGATGCTATGTATATCTGCCTGATAAACACTGCCAATTTGTACCACTTCAACAAGAGGGCAGAAGTGTGAGCATTATGACAGAAAAAAAAAACCCAAACAAAAACCAAATGACAACATCTTTTGAATAACTTCTGTGCTTTGGAGTGAAATGTTCAAATGCTAAACAACACAGTACTCTTTAGAGTAATACAACTCCTCTGTCTAGCAGCAATCTTCCCCGTTATTTTATGAGAAAAATCCCTCTAACCTCCCGACAATCTGTGTTATGGAAAGCTGGGTACCGTCTCCCTGTGCCATTCAAACTAATTAAGATCCTGCAACTAGAATTTAAGTTTACAATATTTTGATGAAACTTGACACAGAAAATCAGGCATTTCTCTATCAGTTCTACAGTATTAGCTTTTCAAAAAGATGATAGCACATGCTATGCGTGTAGTCGATTTTATTTTAAATAGAAAGATGATTACCCTTTCCCCATCACAGCTGTTTTCTCCAAGATCCCATATACAGTAGCCTGTTAAATATTTTAAAAGATAACAGATGACTAGAGAACTTCGGATGTCGCAATGGGATATAGAACCTTCTCAGTTTATGTTCAGTCACATTGTGGCCAAGGGTGACCCACTACCTATGTGTCGTACATGGTATTTCATTTGTAGCCTTTCTTAAAATGCTTCAGGCAATTAACTAACAAAAACTGGGAAGATGTGCTTTTACAAAAAGCAGCAAATAGCAGTACAAGGCATCATCATATGATTGAGCACATTCTGTGTTAAGACCAGTAAGTAGGGAGAGACAAAGGAGAAAGGGAAAATTACATACCACTATTTGTGTTTGTTGTAGTCCTCCCTCTTCTTCCACCCTACAAAACAAGATCCCATACAGCAAGCGTTATCTACCTACTAGGAAGCAGGAGGCAAAAAGACTGTCAATCACAGGGGTATTACATACAGTACTCTTCCACCCTTTCTCCCCCTTGTAGTCATTAAAAAAATAGGAACAAATTTTGTAGAGTTAGGAAAGGTACTATTAGGGAGAAAGTCAGTATAATGTAAAAAGGGGAAAGAGGGAGGAAGGTAGGATGGGAGAAAACAAGACGATGACAAACACAATTACTAGTATGTAATTTTGCACTTTTGTATGTCGTGTCTCCTCCCACCCTAAAAAGCAAGATTCCATATGACAAACAGAAGTAGTAAGAAATGAAATTGGGAGATAGGCTCTTCTTAATTGCCAGCCTGAGGGACTCTTCAATCAAAATCATCCAGATTAAGCAATAAGTCTTGTTGACAAAAATAGTGGCAAGAACTGTATCAAGGATCAAATCTCAGCTTTGTGTACAAGAGGTGTTGTCTCATTCCAGGTTTTTCTGTACCCATTGGAGTATCTTCACAGCTCTAAGCAATGCTTATTTCAAGTATTACTAAAAAATTCCTTTCTCATAGAATAAAACAGATCTCTTCTTCACATGAGTGTGGTCTAGGTCAGAGAAGATGCAAGTACATTTGATGGCTTTTAAGAAAACCAAGAGATATAGCATTTCATATATAATGTTGAAAACTGAAGGAAAGAAGCACACACTACACAAACAAAATCTGAAAGTAGTAGTCGGTTCAGAAAAATAATGAAATCTGACTTCAACGGGTATTTGTGTAGAAGCAAATCAGAGGGCTCAAAGAGACTCACAGAAAATTTTGGAATATCCAGATTTTGAAATACAGGCTATCCTTTGCTTATTGTCTAGCAAGTTGTATCTTGAATACACCAGGTACAGAAACTTCTTGAGCACTAAGAGGTGTTTTTTTGATGATCTTACTGCAAAGGGGAATTAACACCCATTAACTTCAGAGAACACTTGATAACAAAACTATCCTAAAATAAGAGAGCTCAACAGATTTAAACCAGCTTTAGTGCTTAAAAATATAAAGAAAAACGGATGTTGTATTTATAAGACAAATATGATGAAATTACTAGTAAACAGAATGAGATAGGTGGGTCAAAGCTGGTTGTAGATAAGTTCAAGAAGATTGAAAGAATAGCTGTTGAAATACATACCTTGCCGCAGGAGGTTTTTTCACTGTTTCTACACACATTTAAATCTCTCAAAGTATAAGTGGGCAACTAAGCCAAAAGGGGAGGAGAGAGGGAGTTAGATACTCATGTATTAACTGGTCAAATGTTACAATAAGACAAGCTTTAGAAATGCAGTTTCCTGACACCTTAAACACATGTTTCTTGTAACTGTTAGTTCTGGATTATAAAAGAGCTGTTCTTGAGAAAGACATAAATCACTCCTCTATATCAATTCACAGAGGAGCTACAGTTCATTCCCTAAGCTATAGGAACTGGAATGTAATTAAGCTGTACATTTTGGAGTAATTATTACAGTATTGGGAAGCTTGCAAACTTTAGAGGGTGATTTTTTTTTAAATAAAATCTTTATATAAATTTATCAACACCAGATGTAAAGATTTGAACATATGAAGGTTAAAATTCTTCAACTCCTTTGAAGTCTCCTTTAGAAAAATATAAATAAGTCACAGGGAGCAGACAGAGCAAGAGGGACCAGCAGTATGATGGAAGAAGCAAAATCTGATAAAAGACTGAAAATAAATATTCATCTCCTACAGCCCAGGTTTTTTTCCAAGAGTAAACCCAACAGAGGTAAACTTTGAAAGCAGGCTGAAGAACAAATAACCCAATAGAAAAGAAAAAATAAACTCAGAGACAGAGAAGCTGTGAGAAAATAGAAATCTTCTGCCAGTCCCAGGGAACAGAGCAACTAAAATAGATGGAAAGCAAAATAAATTACCTATTTGCCTTGTTGCAGCTACAAAACACTTTATAAACTTCTATTCTCAGGTAGCAAAGAGAATATATTTTCAGACAATGACATGTTAAGACTGACAAGAAAACTGAAAAGCCACAAAAGAACAGGAGAACGCAGCACCATCAGATGACCCACTGGGTTAGGAGGGTCAAGGCATTGAACCCTGTAGCAACTGCACGCAGGCAAGTGATACAGCTACCATGATACCCCGTAACCTCTGGCTTCCTAAATATGCCCTTCACGGCTGAGTTACCTGAACCAGAGCCTTCAAGAAGGCTCAAAGTCAGCATCTTGCTACAGATCCAGGGGACACACCACCTCTGCTGTTGAACCGAGAGAAATGTTTGCCAGAGTAGAAAGGATCTCAGGTAAAAGCCCCAACAAGGAACATAACCAGGATCTGCGGCACAGGGCCGCGTTTCTGGCTTTTTGGCTGTGGAGCCTGTTTTGACCCAACAGCCACCTTGAGCTCCAGTCAAGTCTTGCTTACACACATCCGTCACTGAAGACAAGGGATAGCAGGCTTGGATTTCCCATACAAGTTCAAACTCCCCTCCGTCATACACATTTGATTCAGTGGGAAATTCCTGATAGACCTCACAGTCAGATTACATCATCGTTAAATGCAGTTTGCTGTCAGATACACGGTGCCTGCCCAGATTAATTCAAGTAAAGCTTGCACAGCGCACATAGTACAGAATACCAAAGCAGGCCCAAATCTCACTGCACAGTGCTGGTAACACGAGCACAATGCTTTTAGGCCCATAAACTTTGCACTCAAGTCATCTTCACTCCAAATAATACATACGATTTTCTCGCCAAAAACGCGATAATGGCCATGAAACCCACAGAGAGCACAGTAAGAGATGTCATTCACTTGTGGTGCCTGGAAGATCCTTTAGAATGAAAAGTTTGCCAAAAAAATTATACAAGCAATTCCTACAGTGCAAAATCTGTTCTTTGGAAAAAATCACCAAAGCATTGATTTGACTTGAATATATCTTTATCGAAATGATATATAGAAATTTTTATCATTCTTTTTCCTGCAGAAAAAATGTATGACCCCAACCAGCTCTACTGAAGCTGCAGCAGCTTTATGAGGAGTGGTGGTTTCCTTATACAAAAGATATAACATGTTGGAAATATCTGTTGAAACACTGAACTCAATCAAAGCTTGAATTGGCCATTTTTTTTTGGTGGTAAATATATTCTAAAGGTTCTGGCAAATTCATCTCAAAATCACTAGAAAGTAGGGGGGTGTTTCTCAGAAGAAAGCTGTCCCACTTGGTAGTTCTCCTATAGTTCTGCAAAACAATTGGGTTTTGGTAAAGTTTTGTATCCATATAAATGTCATTATTTCAACAACAGGTCCCACTAGTCTGAGTAGATGACAGCCATAATCCTGGAGCAAGCAGTGCAGAAACAAAAAGAAAAGCAGCTATTTCTGCCAAAAGGGACTGCCTTTTCTAGCTGGGACATGCTCCGTTTAGCAAGTGGTGAATGTACACAGAATAAAGAGTACAGAGTGAATCAGTATTAAAAAAGAGAATAACTAAATAATAAGAACAGTTACAAAAAGACCACCTATTGGGCAGTGGAGATGAAGGACAGCTTTATCTATTGTAAAGAACACATCAGCTGCCAGAATACTTGAGGGGGGGAGAGTAAAAATAAAAAAAGAAAAGCTAAGGAATATACAAGGACTTAAATAAAGGCTACTGAGGGATCATTTAATGATTTAACAAGAAAAAAGCAGAACAAAATTTCTGCCAATTTTTTTAGAAGAGACTACACCCGCCTATATCTGCAGTCTGCATTTTAGCATGAGCTCAAGCAGAAGACACACACCTGAAAATGACATTCAAATACTGGAACTCCTGGATTCCTTTAAATTCTGTTTGGCAAAGGAGGGGAAAAGACTAAAAAAAAAAAAAAAAAAAAGAGAAAAAAACCCAAACCAACCCAACCAATGAACCCTGGGGCACTGAGAAATAGAATGAGGAAATGAGACAGCTACAACTAACCGGCTGTGCTCTGCCAGGGTGTCAGTGATATTGAATATTTCTGTGACAACACGCAATGCTCAGAGCTGGTAAAATATAATTTTCCCACTTCTCCAAGAGACAGAGGCAACCTGTGGCATGTGGGCCAATAACACTGAAAAAAGTTTGAATATTTCTTTTTTTCCCCCTCATCTGTCTTTTAGGCATGCACAAAAGGAGATATACCTCATGCCTGAATACCCCATTGTCCTTTGCAAGCAAAAGGTTTGGGCTCAGAAGCAAAAGTGTTAAGAGAGCCAGTGAGCTAAGGTAGGATTCAACTGGATTGTTTATACCTTCCTTTATTAAATTTTCTTTCTGTCTCCTCCTTGCAAGTAGATGGAGCTATATTGCTTGTAGTATCGGAAGTTATTTTTGTGGCAGAGGAACGCACATATGAAAATAAAATGAAGATGAAATCTGAAAAATAGCGCTGAACATTTCTTTGTGTGAGGCTTACCTATCTTTGAAAGATGAGCATAAGCAGCAGTATTGCAATTGCTACACAACAGCAGCATCTTAGATGATGGAGGTGAAAGGAAGGAAGGAAGGAAGGAAGGAAGGAAGGAAGGAAGGAAGGAAGGAAGGAAGGAAGGAAGGAAGGAAGGAAGGAAGGAATAAACTACCTCCTAGATGAGAGTATGGAGTTCAGTTTTCAGGCATTTACTCCTACACAGATACTGCTGAAAAAAAGTGAAAAAAAATACGAATCTACAATAATGGTAACATTTATTAAATGAAGGAGACCAGACATTTTTCACACGTTTCAGTTGGGCATGCAAACAACCGTCATAAGACTGCACAATTTTGATTCTCTAGAGTCTTATTTTTAACTGGTATCCTCATAGTGAAAATAATGGTGAAAAGATTCTAGGCTGGGGATTTATTGTCTGGGTCAATTAGGCTTTTGTACTAGATAGCTCACTATAAATGCACATATCAGATCTGACAGTGCGCTGAAGACATTTCATAATTGTTCAGAAAGGTAACCTACCTCCTCTGGCCCAACAGCCTTCATAGCACAACCAAACTCATTAGATACACACATAACAGCTCACAAATTGTAATATAATTAATAATTATTCTCTCGTCACAACAGTTAATCATTTGCTGCACTGTAGACAGGCAATGAGTCAAGCAAATACCAGCTATAAAAATGCAGCCATATAATTAAATGAGTTTCTTTTATTTATAAATCAGCACCTTTTGCTATCCCAAGTTTGCTTCATAAACAATTACAGTTTGACAATACCATGTTTACTATTTTAAGCCATTTGCACATGAAGACAATTACGTTCAAGGTGCCTTGGGAAAGGAAAGAAGATAGCATGAATATAACACAGGATATAAAAACTGTAGTTAAGTGCAGCTTTGATGGGACATGATTATGGGGACTGCAAGAAACACCAAAAACCCAGGGAAAAAAAAGATATTATATCACTCTACCAGGCTGATCCAAGAAATACTAGACTACCATATTACAACCCGTTTCTGCTATAGTTGCCCACTTAAAATACTGCTGCACTGACACATTTAAGAGAGATGCTTCCTTAAGGAAGGATGTCATTCCTCAGTTGTATGAAAGCTAGAGCACGTGAATCAACTTTGTTCTCAGTTTTTACAGCAGACAGTGGGTTTCTGGACTATAAATAAGCCTCTCAGGTTCTACTGCAGTGTAAGTCACAGGTCTAACTACGCAATCTCTGTGCAAAGCTATTCAGTTGTGGCTGATTGTGCATCGTATCTTTGAAAAGGCCACTCGCTTCTTTAATGCTGCCTCAAGATAAAGACACTTATTTGTAATATTTTGAGTTGCTGGCCATATAAACATACTTGTTTGTTTGTTTGAGGATACACAATGAATTATACTCTTTCTAATGTAAAGCATCAATCTATGTGTGAATCCCTTACAATAATACTAAAAAACCCCCAAGCTTCAGGGAATAG
The DNA here is from genome assembly GCF_000708025.1 of Charadrius vociferus. NCBI lineage: Eukaryota > Metazoa > Chordata > Aves > Charadriiformes > Charadriidae > Charadrius > Charadrius vociferus. The sequence goes on from NW_009646412.1 coordinate 504,294, forward strand.
CATAGAATGGCCATCAGGAAAGACACAAGAGAAAATCCTCTAGAAAACACACATGAAAAAGCTTTTATAAAAGAGAAGAGTGGGAACATGTGATGAGAAGGTAAAGCACTACATGTAGGATTCAGATGAAAGTTAAGAAGGCATCTAACCTGGAGAAGGAAGCATGATTCCCGACTACAAAAGCTGACACATACCCCCATGAAAAAAGTGAGGAAGCACGCTTGGAGGAGAGAGAAAGAACTTCATGGAGAGATAGAAAAGAATTGGAGGCAGATTGGACAACAGAATAAGAGAAAGTGTACGTGTGTGTATGTGCGTCGGGGGGAGACTGGCATTAAAATAAATTAAAATAAAAGATAATTAACAGAGAAGTAGACATTAAAACCAGCTGAAAATAGATTTGAAGTGAGTATAGTTAGTCTTTAGGAACACATGAAAGAAACATCCACATAGTAAGTAGAATGCAGGTAAATAAATTATACTTCAACACCTCTCTAGAAACCTCAGCCTTTCTGTAGCACACTATTCTGGCTGCCTAAAACAGTTTTTAGAACCTATACAATATGTCTATGTGTTTAGACACAGCATTTAAATGCCTAAGGTTGTAGAACTGCATTTGAATACTGAGGTCTTTTTGTTTGCTATGGTAATTCACTCTAACAGGTAACAACTGAGCTGTTTTTAAAACTTGTACCTCACCCCTGACATTAGAATAGGAGCTAAGATGACAAACATCCATTGCAGAAGTGTTGATTATATCCCCTCAGTGCATTACTTATTAACTTTTTCTTTAAAGAATATTATGTACTAAAGCAATAAGAACACATTATGCTGGGCTGTAACAGCTTGAATCCAGGGCTGGCATTTTGTCCAGTCTGCATATCGGGCAGCTGTTGAGTGGTACCTAACTTGCATCAGCGATTACTATCGGTCCGGCACATGGTACAGAATGACAAATGTCCTGTCTATTTCCTAACTTTTTTTTTTTTTAAATGTCTCGGTTCTTTTACTGAAAAATCTCAAGAATGGGCTCAAAAGGAAGGAAACACAATCCATGGAAAAAGAAGTACCTACCTATCTCCTGTACCTTTTAAAGCCCCTTCTTTTTACAGTAAGTATGACACATCCTTTGTAAGTTGTAACTTGCCGCATAAGACTACTGAATAGACACTAGATTTGCACACATTCACTTGCTTCTGCTATAGCTCTCCAATGAGTGAAGAAATGAATACTCAGCTATCTCCTCTCCATGCTAGCCTCAGAAAGAGCCATCAAGAAATGCTTTGTAGATTATTTTTCTAATTGCCCAGCTTCCACTCAGGTACCTAAAAAAGATTTTTCCAAAATGCTTAGCAACTGACATATTTAGCACTTCAAAAAAGCTGATGTCTTATTTTGATAGCTAGATAGGATTGGAGTATCTTGCTGGTGTTTTAGAAAAAGAAAAATCTAGTTCAGAAAACCCAATCTTCTTCCACTGCCACCAAGTGAAAAATACCTTAATGGTACTGGAGTTAATTTGGACCTTAAACATATATTCCAGCATGTTGTCCAGCTCTGCAAATATATTAAGTGGACAAGGGTACAGCCTACTACACACCCTTTTAACTTGTGTGAAATAATAAGGAAAGACAGTATAAGACATAATTAAATTAAGATACAAGACAAGAATCACTAAATGTGCTCAGAGCTACTAAAAAAGAAAGTATATTTAACAAGTGAATAAAACACGATAGTTCTTAATATAGTACAACAAAAGACTCACCTGGGTTAAATACTTTATTACCCTAGACTGATTGAAGATTTTAATTTCCTAACCAGCTGTGCTTCAAAACAGCATAATTTAATCTGGTTTCGCTTCCCACTATTGAACTTTTCACAGAAAAAAATTTGAATGGATTTCCACCTTAGTCTCAAAATTTCTTGACAAGAAAGGTAAACACAAAAAAAATTGATTTCATATCAGTCAACATAGTAATCATATACACAATAAACTCGCCTCAGCAAAGCTGCCCAAAGGCACGCTACCCATATTCCCACAAATGAACCCCAAGACGTATGTGATCCTCCCTGTCCTCAGACACCAGATGACATCTGTAAACACCCTGGAATGGCAGAGTCCAGCATGCCCGCACATACATGGTATGTACTTTCTCTCTTACTTCTCATGATGAACACTGTTTATGTGTCAGGGAATACTGATAGGAAATCAGTATAGGAATCATTATAGGAAATGGTACCTGCTGCTACTTGCCATGAGTTTCTGAAGACATCAGTGCCTCCTCCCATTCTCTTTGTTGAGTTTCCTCCTTTGCAGAATTTAGGGATGACAATAATCTCCACTCCTGACCTCTCTAACAGCTGACAGCCAGGGAAATCTCAGGCCACACAATCCACAGCCTCCTTCAAATTTCTGCAGGTGACTGATACTCAATCAGCCAGGTTAAAATCCATTACCCTGCTAAGGTGTTCAGGTTTCTGATGTATCCCAAGATCATTTTGGAATAGTCTGACCATGACAAGGACTCAAAATTAGATTTAATCCAGCATTTTGCAATCACAAATGGGGAAAATCAATCCCTGAACAAAGACACTGCCACGCAGTTCCAGGAAGGAGCCCTGGGCGCTGCCTGGAAGAGGATAAGTGTTTCCTAGCTCAGGGAGTCAGGTCCTGCAAACTGAAGAGCTCCCTGCAATGTCTGAAGGACTCTTAACACTCATCAAGATTACATGAGTAGTTGGAGTTCAATTTAAAGAAACCTCTGGCAGTCTTAGCTGGTTTAGAAAAAAACATCACTAGTTCTGTTTTACCATTTGCATGTCAAAAGAGGTAAAGTAACCTGGAAAAAAAATTATACCACCCAAAAAGGAAAATGCCTAATTTAATAAAATTGACATCTCAGTCACATGAGACGGAATATTTTAGCTAAAAACTCAGAAATCAACTGTCTTTCAGCTTATAGGTATTAAAGCCACAAAAGAGAAATACTGTGCAAATAAATACAAATGAACACTTTTCTTCTTTGAGTGATCTGACTGTAGTCAAGCACTTACACACACATCCACAGGGACCAGGAACTTATTTTCCTAACTTGAAGACACACCACATCCAATCCTCCAAGTTAGGAGAAGAGTAATATCATCACTGAAGAACAGCTGAGAATTTTAGCTAACATCCCACATGCTAAATCTCACCACCACAACCACCCCTGCTGATTCAAAGGAACCTCTTCTGTACTTACATACACGCAAGGTGCTATACTAAGATATAGGTTGCTGTAGGTTCACGTTACAAATCATCACATGGATGCATATGCAGTATATATCATCACGGTTAACACATATTTATTAAGAAAATCAAAAGGCATCAGACCACACAGTTATTAAAAGGATTGTACCCAGATTTTAGGGATTTAATTATTATACTCAACTGTAAATTTAAGATGATAAAGGAACTAATTTTTTTTCCAACTAGTATTTCAGCTTAATCAATAGCTTGCACAACAGGCCACAGCTTCAGCACATTCTCTTGATCTAAGCACTTTTAATCATGCAGTGTAAAACACAGTTAAGTTATTCTCTTGTAAGCTACTATCTTTGGCTCTGGAAAACAGAAAGCTTCCAAATTCCACCCAGTTAGAAATTTTTCACCAAGTTCTATGTGAAATTAAGGGTTCCAAATTTTATTGACACTTTCTCATATTACTAGGAAATTCTTTGATAACTATTAAGGATAAAGAGGCTCACAAAAAAAAAAAAAAAAAAGAAAAAGAAAGAAAATAAGATATTCCTCTTCCCAGAGAAAATGTCCCTCTTAGCTGGCAGCAGGAAGAGTGACAAATCAGCTGTTCCTGAATCAAGAGAAGAGGAAATCAGCTGTTATTGACATAGAGGGACGATGCTGCCATACTTCAAGGAGACTGCATGTCCAAGAATGCTAAGCCTTCTGGACACAGTGTCCCCACATGGGTCTAACAGCCCACTGTGAAACTATCACACGTTAAGTCACTTGAAGCATGTGAATACCACTTATTCAGCCTTATAAAGCCTCTTATATGGGATTTCTGAAGCCAGTAGGACTTCAGCAGCTTGTCGGATAATATTTTTGTCTTTATTAACACTCAGGAGAACTTGCTGTATTAGAAGAATTTGACTATTGGCCATGTTTCTCACTGCGCTGAGCACGCTTTACAGAGTAATGCCAAGGAGTATTCACAAAATGTTTTCTTCTGTACATACAGGTTCAGCTTTCATAATTGCTCTCTCCCACAGTTCTTGGGCTCGAATTTATCCCAACAAGATATTCTCTTTAAGAAAATTTACTGAAACAAAAATTGGAAGTGATACCTGCTTATATTTTCATTTAAAGCACCTCTCAACTCCACCCCTAAAAAAGCCCAACTAAATAAAACCCAAAATAGTGGATTACTTTATTTTCTGTAAAATTCTTCCTGTTGATTGAGGCTGAAAGAGTAATTCTGGCTTTGTTACAACGAAAAGCAAAACTAAAAAGTCTTTAATGAAGCTTAAAATATATGTATTTTTACTATAGAGTGAATCAATTCACTACAGAGTGAAAATTAGCAAGATGATAAAAATTGACTGTTCTCAGAATACAGGGAAAAAATATTTAGTTATTCATTCTGGTCAAAACATATGATACAAACAAGACATATCTACAATTATGCTATTGCACCTTACATGAAAAATAGCAATCAGAAGAAAATAGAAGAAATTGAAATTTTTCTTCTCATAAGAACATCTACTTTAAATACTATAAAGACCTCCTACTGGTCAGATTCCGAAAATAGATATCAAGTATCAACCATCTAAGGTCATTTGAGGAAAAAGACACAGAAAAGGAACTGGTTTCCAGTTATCATCTCTGACATTATGAGGAGGTAAGAGTCTACAACGGGTCAGACACATTTCTGCTCAGAAGCCACTTAATCTGCCACTCCAGAGCATCCTCCAGAACGCACAGTGATTAAAGACTATTAGTCAGGGTAATGTTTGCATCCCTGTAAAGGCTTTTAAAAGCCTTGCCTCCAAAACCTAGCATGAACCTGCTGCCTTGCAGCTGGGGAGACCACAGTCTAGAGCCACCTTCACAGGAAAAAGCATTTGAGTGCTCCTTGTCACCCAGAGCTTCAGTGGTTCTTTGCCTATAGCTCTCCTTCGGTCTCCTTCTAGACCAGCGTTTTTCAGAGGGTTTAGCCCACTCTGCACTTTGCCCCGAAGCTGTTTAGGGTCAGGCAACAAACCAGCATGTGGCACTAGGACAACAGAAGTCAGACCCACCAGTGTCAGCGAAATCTGGGGTCCTGGCCACAGCTGTCCTGCACATTACTATCAGGATTTCCCCACTCCACAGTGACGAAGAGTTACCAGAGATGCAGGAATAGTATCTTTGTTAACAAGTATTTGTTGATTGTTAACAAATGGTACAAGAAAAATGACATATTAAAGTTCTTTACTCAGTTCTCACTGGTTTTTTGTGATGGGGAGGGGGTAGGACTGTTGTCCTTCTTGTTGTCTTCATAACCCTTTCATTTCATCCTTCTGTCCTTTTATAGCTTTTCCATCTTCTTTTTTAAGCTCTAAAACCTATTTCTTATTCCCCTTTCTCCCCTCCCACAGATGTGGGTTTTTTTCAGTTTCTAAATCTCTCTTAGAAACCAGAGCTGGGAAGGCAAAGCTGAAGACAACCAGAAACCTCAATCAAAACAGCAGCGCTAAATTGCCACCTTTGCCCCACAAAAGGACTCTGCAGAGGACATTGGTGTTCAGGCAAAATATTTAAATAGATACCATTGCAGAGACAACACAAACGTTCTTTGTTCTGGGCTGTAACTGTAGGAATTGTACCCTGTGATGAATGGTAGGAAATATGAGCACTTGTATTAAAAAAAAACTTAAAAATAATTTGAGGCTTTGTTTTTAAATGAAAATCAACAGTTTACTTACTCTTCCAGAAAATAAGAATTTGATTTTGTGAAAAATTTGGTATTTCAAAAGTATGGGGTCTTTTAATCATTTTCATAAGGATAAAACTAAAACAGAATTGGCAGAAGAAAATATGAATGCAAATTATGGAGGAGCAAATGGATTGTGGAAGAAAAAAAACACCTTTCGAATATTAGAGTAGTGGTATTGTAGAAAATCTTACTCAGAAGACTAGTGGAGAAGAAGAACAAATACCAATTCCTGACATGGAAAAATGGATAGCTATGCTGCCTGTAATAATAAGAGGGTAAAACTCTGCAGAAGTCCCTCAGTCATTATATTCTCAAATTCCTGACAGCTACGTCCAAAAAAAAAGATTCTCCATGACTCTGGTAAAGTCAATATAAAATTAAAATTTTGCAAGCAATATAGGAAACATTAAAAAAGTGAAAGTTGTGATACGTTTTTTAAGATGAATGAGAGGGAATAAAGTGCAGAAAGATAATTATAACAGAGCTATTTGTTCCAGTTACTCGTATGCAGCAGGAACATGAAAAGGTAGGAGGTTAATTATACTCTGTAAATAATGTTTTCAAGAGAACAGCTTTGGTAAGTCTAATAGTTTCTCTGGAATTGCAACCATTATTTATTGCAACCACCTGTCCAGAAATATGTATTAGCTGCAATATCTATGGAGGAAGTGATCCGTACCGTATTTTAAATAGAAGTCTCAATTCCTAGATAATATCAACAATTCCCATGTGCAATTTTATCTATATTTCTAAGTTTCCCCACCTTCAGTTTTGTGATTCAATATTAATATTCCTCTTAGCGTTACAGTCTGAAACATTTCAAATGCATTACAGCACTTCTGAACACCACCACGACACCCAGCTACTCCCCACAACGAGTGAAAGCACCATCGCACGGAGCGGTATATCACTGTTTGTCTTCCACAGCAACCACGTCATTTCTAGGCCACTTATGTGGGGGTTTGTAACATCATTCAGAAGAGCACTATAAGCAATATTATAACTTCAGCACTGCTAGTGTGATGCTTACATTTTCACGTTAACTGATGTTTTTGCCTCCGAGAAGTAGAGATATGGTTACTGATATCAGATAAACTGGGAAAAACCAAAATAAAAGCACTATTGATAACACAGTTTGGAATAACTCATTCTTATCTGGACAGGGAAGTGCCAATGGTAAATTTAAGAGAATAGGAATGATGATGGGTTGCACAGGTGCAGAGGTTGTTCTATGTACTCCTTCAGCCTCTTCTTTGGCTGCAGCTACCCAACTCCGTACGCTCCGTCATCTGGGGTCTTTGCTCAGTAAACGGGAAAAGACGACCACATGCAAGTAATGGAAGACTTGCACGTTACAATGGCGAAGAAACACAAGCCGTGTCACAAGAAAAATTTATATATATAAATATACCTACCTTTCTGTCCACTAATCTATTGAATTTAGTACTTCAGATTTTCCTTGCTTCATCTGTGGTACAAGATTACATGGGATCGTTTTGGTTCATCTACTTTAACACAGGAGCGAAAATTGGGGGATGATGCTCTACATATTTAAGAGGATTAATTTCAGTTAGTAAAACTTTGGAACAACCTCTGAGCAAGTTATTAAATAGAAATGATTGAGCATTTTTAGAAAAACTATAAAAAGCTCTTTAAAAATGCATGCGAGCTTGTTTAATTTCATGTAATTGAAGTATTATACAGTTAAACAGTTCATTTAAATGTATATAGTGCTGAATGAAGAAAACTTACAGTAATTCAAGCTTGCATTTACTTGTCTATGTACAATAATACATAAGCAGAAGGAACAGAAAAATCAGAGGTCAATCTCCTATAGGCCATACAGTCATGCAGCTACTATGAGAAGCTACAGAAAGCACTTTATCCATTAATCTATGGAATAAAGCCAGATTACTTTTGTGAATATACAGCACTGAATATAAAACAATCCTGTGCAGTTCTGTTTGTGAAAAAAAAAAACAAAAAACAAAAAAAAACTTTTTTAGGTATAAATAAAACACAGAAAAGATGAGATGGTAGGAAAGAATGGTGCTAATCATGGATAAGGGCAAAAATCCCAGAAAACACCTGACTAACAAAAAAACCCTTTTTTTTTTCCTCATGGTAAAATCATTATTTTTATATGTTCTATAAATATCTACACATATTTTTGTATTCTCTATAAATTTAAATGTATATAAATACCATAATGTGCCCAGTCCTCAAAACCAGATTTTTCCTATGTTTTCAAAAGTCTCACAGGTTTTTGTCACTTAAAAATTACCTTTTAGGTGATACTTAAAAATGAGTATTTTACAATTAAAAAAAAAATGTATTACACTGGCTGATCTGACCGTGCATGCAAAAGAAAGCACATTGACCTTTATCTGCTTAAGGCATATAGAATATAATGCCCTTTTTACTGCTGAAAACCTCATGCTGTTCTGGAAGTCCATGCTCTTGACAGTCCATATGGCTTCTTGCACCAAAAATGACTCTAACTCCTAACTTTTCTTTTATTGTGCCCCAACTGCTTTTTGGCCAAGTGAGAGGAAAAAGCACAAAAATAAATAAAAATTATTTTAATCCATAATTTCTTTCAAACCTCTAAAATCTTTTCACAAGTTTGAATGGGCCCAGCATACAATTTGCAGCCTTAACAAGAAAATGTACTATGAAGTAGAGACATCCTGATTAAATCCCTTGTCCTTGGTCATGTTCAACAGGCAGGGGCTTGTTGAGGTTTAGCAGAATTTATCTATAACATTTGGGTTGACCCTGAAAAAAGAGTCATAGCTACTTTAGAAACCAGTAATTATTTATCTGCAGTATTATTAGAAACATTTGAGAAGGGTAGACTGCAATGATTTTTTTTTCAATTGACATAGGTGAACCCACATGTTTGCACCAATACAAGAATCATATTTCTGGCAAAAAACCCCATTGGTTTTAATCCTCTGAGATATAATGGACAAAATAAAGAACACTATTTATTGAAGACAAGCATTTGCCCAAAGAAACAAACCATCCAACTTTCAGATGCTCTGTTAGAGCAAAAGCAGAGCAGATTTGTAATCTTAACCTATATCTTTGTTTTACATGTCAAATGGCATCTATATAACAAAGAAGCATTGAGAAGTTAAACTTAACCAAAAAAATGCATTCTTAACTAGTTTATGAATGTACCTTTGAAAATGGCAAACTTTTTTATCAGCTGCTTTCTCATAAGAACAATTATTTGCAATATGAGATGGTTCCGTGGTTTTTTTTCTCTAAAGAATTCCTGAAATAACACGAGTAATAAAATTAAGATCGTATTCTATTGAACATGCTCACAGCTATCTTCAAAGCATCATCACCACACATCTGACATCATTCAGGTGTGTTGTGTGTTGGGGGAAGATACCAAACAAAACAATGAAACAAAGCACTCACACTCCACCTCCTCTGTGTTGCTTCACCATCTTTTTGCTATTTCACACACTTTGGCCCCCTCATCGGAATTTACTGTAACAGTGCTACTTAGTTTTATCACTAACAACAAAAATTGAAATTCTTCTTGATATTGTTGAAAAATAAAAAAATAAAACACTAAAGGAGTTGCTCGACAAGCTATTCTGTTTTTTCTAAAAGCACTAGTAGAACAACAAAACCCAAAAATACCCTAAGGCAGTGAATGGTTGCACCTTTCCAATTACATCTACAAAATGTTATGACACACAAGACAGCTCTGAGAAAGATTCAATAACTTGGAACACAAGATGTGTTATTGATACTACCGTAAAGCTGAAACAATCCTGATCAATACATAGCAGGGCTGTTAAAAAAAAAATAAAACTCACCAGCACTCTTTTCTATTTACTTACAGTTGAAGAAATTTAATTTGGAGAGTAAAAACAAGGACTCCACCATACGCTCATAAAAATAAGTAAATTGTAAGATCAGCTGTTTTCAGGTTATTAAGTAATATATAACACTTACTGCTGAATCGTTTAGAAATATAAAACAAAAGTATTGACTAGACAGTCCACATAAAACAAAGGCCTTTAAAAATATATAAGAAAACAGAAAGATTTGAAAGGCAAAATGGAATTTATTTTGTATAATTTTCTGCTTTCTTCCTATATACAAATTAATTAGTACAAGTTCTGTTAATCTCGATAATGCATCACTGGATTAACTTGGATGCAAGTAATTGTATCTGATTAACTTCACAAGTTTTCAAGGTATATTTTGTCCATCACAGTTATCTATTTCCATAACGCTTCAGTATTTTCATTTTATTTAAATTATTTTTTGCTTCAGCTTGTGCTGAAACAAGTAATTAGAACAATAGTGCAAAATACTAATACAAGAAATCCAGTTGCTACTAGACCACTGAGACATGCCATATTTGAAGACTTGAAATCAAACATCATTAATTGTCACAAAAGCTTTTCCTCCTGCTAACAAGGGAAAAACAAATCAGGTCTGGGAAAGCTACCTGAAACATGAGCAATGTGAAGAACATACTGAGGACAGGGAGTTAGAAGGCACAAGGCTCAGAGTTCCAGGCTCTGTTTATTTGCCATTTGTTATATATCTTGTATCATTTTTAGGACTTGTAAAGGAAAGACTTGATAGGTTCGATGTGGGGGGCAGACAGGAAGCCTGCAGCTTTATATAGACAATCCAGGTGAAGACAAGTATGTTCAGATCCCAAAGACAGGTGGTAACTATTAGTGCTAAATAACGGAGGCAACTTTTTTTTTTGTTGCTATCTCTTTGTTTCATATGATTAGAAAACGGAACAGGACACTGAAGAAAATGTAAAAAGACTAAAAAGTGAACAGAAAATCACGATTTAAATGAACGCAAATGTGATGTTCTCTTGTTTTGTTTTTCTGATGATGAAGAAGAATTATTACCTTAACTGAGGGTTAAGACAAAGACTAACATCTTCCAAAACTTGGATTTAGTTTATCTTCTAGATGAAATTAAGTTACGGGCTTTCTGCAGTTCAGATGCTGAATCACATTTAATACTGCCAGGGATTTGTTGTTTGATTCACGTGCATGTTCATTTTCACTACCATAGCTTCTCTGTTGCAAGCGTTAGGACAACTTGAATTCCCTACTTGGATAACCACCAATTACTCACTGTATTTGTTATACGATACATGACTAAAAAAGAATTAACAGGCAAAAATGAATATGACCTTCTTTGAACAGTTTTGATCTCTTATTCCAACTCCAAATTTCAAAGTTTTCATGAAACAACTTTAATAAAGGAAAAATATATATAGGAGAAGAAATAGGTGCGAAGATGGCTATGTCAAATTCTGGGTTTGTTTTGTTTTGTCCTTTTTATTAAGCTTACATAAATCAGATTTGATGTTAAGGTCATTAAAGGGAGTTGATGGGGAATGAAAAAAAAATAATTGATGAAGCCTTAAATGTTTATTTACCATAAACTGACTTGCAAAATCCTGGTCTGCTACAACAACTGTCCATTCTTCATTATAATTTTTATTTGAACTATTTTGGCTTCTGCTCAGAAATGTAATTGAAAATTAGGAGCTTTCTCCCACTTCTTGCATATTTCACTTAAGATATAAGAGCAGCTCATCAGCAATTCTTCCATGCAGTGCAGGGTGATAGTGTCTTCTTTTTTTTAAAAAAAAAAAAAAAGAGAGAGGGAGCAGATGTGAAAAGACATCAAAATAATGATTTGCCAAATCCAAACATTTGGCTGGGGTACATTTGTCGCTTTTAACAAGAATGGAATTATTTTTTTTTGAGGTGGGAAGAGGAAGGAAAAAAGGAGAAAAAAAAAAGTCTGCAGAAGTAATATTTAAGTAACATCCCCAGCAAAGACAACACTTGGAATATGGAGACCCTATTTAAGATCTACTTGCTCAAAATAATGATTTGCCAAATCCAAACATTTGGCTGGGGTACATTTGTCGCTTTTAACAAGAATGGAATTATTTTTTTTTGAGGTGGGAAGAGGAAGGAAAAAAGGAGAAAAAAAAAAGTCTGCAGAAGTAATATTTAAGTAACATCCCCAGCAAAGACAACACTTGGAATATGGAGACCCTATTTAAGATCTACTTGCTGCAAAACTTAACAGGAAGTAATTTTTAACCTTGGTGTCCATACCCTAGTGAATGTTGATTATCAGGCTCTTTTTGGTCCAACGACTAAATATAGTAAAATGGTAAAAAATTGCAGTCATGTTTTAACTGGATGATTAGCTATTCTGTGACAGATGCACATGCCCATCAGCTCATCTCCAAACATTCAGTCCTGCTGCAGAACAGAATGCATTTAAATTGACACATGTCCTGTGGACAGGGAAAGTACTCCTCCCAACTCTTCCTACATACCACTTTTACTACAAAGAATTCTCTATATTTTCTGTTATAGAGTGACACTAAAAATGCCACACATCATGCAATAAACTACAGAAAATCACCACCTTTAAAAAGTATTCAGGCTCCACTTAAGCATACATCCCACTTCTTAACATTTTAATTTGAAACAAATATTTGTAATTAATATTACTGTACAATAAGCAGAATGACATTACTCAAAAAAAGTCAAAGTATGATTCACCACACAATACTGTTTTCCATAGCAACTGCTGAAAAAAATTATTACACATGTACACTCATACACACATGTACACTCATAAAAGGAAAGCTAATTCTCTATTGTTTCCTAATGATGCAGCCAAAAATCTAGGCCATATACAGGGAAAATGAAATTTAAGAAGATCTGCTGAGAACAGATAGCCAGTTTTCCCTTTTTTGGAGGGGTGGGGTGGTGTTTGTGGTTTTTCTTTTAAAGAAAATGAAGAAAAGCATTATTCAGATCCAGCAAACAATTGACACAGGAATGGAACAAAAAAACCATGAACTCAGCCCTTGGTTGCTTCCATTCCCATAATGCATTTTGTATTTGGGGGAAAAGTTCAGATTAAGTTCTGTTGAAGAATATTGGAAAACACTGGAAAATTTTCAGGATTATGATTAACTTTTACTTTGAAATGTTACTTAAAGTAGGATTCTTCAGCCTTGACAACAATACTGCTGTGGGTAGGGAGCATACGAGTTTTCTGTAAACTCAGAAGATCCACAGAGAAGGTAAAAAGAGAGCAAATGTACATGAACTATGACAACAAGTGGAGTTGGGAAAAGGCAGGTATGAAAGAAATGAAAGTCAGTGGTCAAGCTCTTTCTCACTGGATATTGTAGATGAATCAAGCCATAAACAGGCTGTAAAACTGATTTGAACAGATCTCAGGCAAAAATCCTGAGTCAAATTACAAATTAAATCAAAATATACTGCATCTGACTCTGGAAGCCCCTAAGCTGCCTGTCACTGGAAATGACTTTCTGGAAAAAGTATCCCTACCTGCTCACCCTGTTCTTATCATTCCCCAAATACCTATTATTGAGTGATGACAAACAGAGCCAGGTGGACCTTTGGTTTGAACAAGCAGAGTAATTTTAACACTGTTAAATATAACTGCCTGCATACCTGCCTTTAGATAACCATAATCAGTCTGAAAGAAGCAAATGCCCAACATACTGTCTAAGAAAAAAAAGGGAACGCAGCTCTGGCCTGAGCAGAAGCCATCACCGTGCCATAAGGCATGAGCCTGGGTGGCATGTGGGACAACGAGGAGGCAGAGAGGACCTCAGCCTGCCTCCCCCTCAGAGAGGACCTCAGTCTGCCTCTCCTCTCAACACGAGTCTGGACCAGGTAGCAGGCAGAGCACGCATGAAGAACAGTCATGCTCCCACCGTGTGCCAGCGATGATCATCCTTCTGCTGATCATATGCCAATATATTTTTAAGGTCCATCGCGAACCTGTTCACAAGAGGTATTTGCTTTAGAACAGCAAAAGTCAGTGTTGCTCTTAGCAATACAAAGTCAGCTCAGTAGAAATAATCAAATACTAACACACTTGTGAGAAAGCATACAAGTAACACTACTAAAACATGAGATGCACATACATACACACATACAATTGGCCAGAAGACTGAACCAAAACCTGCCGCAACGCCTGGAAGGATCCAAACAGCCTGAAATGAGCTTTGGAGGAAGGTTTGCATACAGAGAGCTTTGCAGCTCTCCCTGAACAGTCGGCTGCAGATATTTCTCTTCTCTCAGAAAACAGCACAACGAACAAAAAAAAAACCCAAGAAAGCCACACTAAGGCGACAAAACCTGATCAAAATACCGTACAATGAGGTGCTTGAAATATGGTATTTTTAAATGAGCAGATTTGATTTGAGTTAGTACACTTTTAAACCACTTACTGCATATGAGTAGAAATTGAGATGATTAATATAGCTTGGTATTAATACTCAAAGCACTAAATATGCTCTACAATGATTTGGTTTAAAGAGATGTACAAGTTCCAGAAGGTGAGGGTGCAAACTGTGGAACATGTCCTAAAATAAAATAAACAGCAGAGGGAGGAAGCAAATGCCTTCTAACAAACTCACCCTATTTTTAAACCAGTCCCATTTTTGGGTCTTTTACATACATATTTCATTTTTCTCATTTGGTAGAGAAAATACAAGAGTCTTATCAATTGTTCACATTTCTAGACTCAATTTCCCTATGGCATACAGCTCATTAGGAAATGTATTAATATTAAATTATCTTTTTCTTCAAGTATATCCTGCTGTTAAGTAGGGGGTTATTACTGCCACGTAAATACAGACCGCATTATCACCAGAAAACCTAGGATTGGGGGACCGTTGGGGGGGGGGGGGGGGGAAGCCTTACTCATAAACGAATACTATTTCTCTTTCAACCATCAGTTTGCAGAGGAGGCTTTACTGCTGACACTTAAACGTTTATCCTCATTGCTTACACATATGCCCTCTCAGCTTTTTAAATAAACAGCATGACTGTTCTGTGTCACCCTGATGGAATTCCTTGTCAGGAAAAGAGAGAAATACAAGAAATCGGTAATATTGACAGCTGGCAACTTTTCTTTGTTCCCTTAAGAATTTCACATCAAGCACTATTGGAATTTAAATATTACAGCTGTTCCTGTAAACTTGCTGCAGGTTGGTATTAGGTATGACCACAGGCTGCTATAACACAGTAAGGTTTTGGGAGAAAACTCTGCTGCTTGCACAATTCATTCTGTCGGGACGGGGAAATACTTCAGTGTCCATTAGAGGATGTTTCAGGTGAAGTCTGGCAGCCAGGGTGACAGAGGACATCTATATGTCACTGGGGACAGAGGGCCCTGGACATTACAGGGAGCAAATACTCATGCACATTTCTTACCAGTACACAGAAGGAATTGTAGCTTTCACACTGCACTGGTTTTGCAATATGTCATTAGCACCTCTATGGCTACTCCTCCTACTCCCAGACATTTGTCTAGAAGTTATGAACATGCCCCAGTGCTTTGTAGCCTTGCAGTGCAACCCTGGAGGTGGCTCTCGTACTGTGGTTCCCCACATGACAAATGTCCCTAGCTAGGTAGTCCAGCAGGATTCAGCATTGGTGTTCCTTCTCTTTGGTAGGAGTGGTGGTCAGTGGTGAATGCAACGACCCAAGACCATTTCCTTAAATCAAGGGTGTTTAACTCTAGGAATAAATCGTGCCAATGAGAAATAGTAAAGCAGAAAGAGGTCTGCATGGATGTCCTTTTACGGGATGCCAGCAGTGCAACTGGAGACATGACTGTAATAGACACAGATCTATTCAGGCTAATTCTGATTGCGGTCATCCTGACACCCACAGCAGTGACGTGGGAGAAATGGATTTCAGCACTGAGCAGATTCTATCAATACCAGTTAAAAACAAGCAAGAAAAACAACAACAACAACAAAAAAAAACCAACCCAAAACAAACCCCATGCTCTCTTGCTATCAGTCACCCAAAGGAGAAAACCACTGCAAAGATATCAGTTTTTCCCTTGCTCAATATAAACCATAGCATTACCAGTACTATCAAACCATTGCATTCCCAATAGTGACTCAGAGATTTGAAATGAGAAAACGAGCACAATCTGTTTTTAATTTATTAACAAGGAAACAAACTCTTCCCTCATTCTGCTCTCAAAGAAAAGAAGCTGTGATGCTTTGTTTGACTGTGCTTTAGCTGTAGAGTCAAAAAAGCTACGTGCTACAGGTATTGGAAAAATCAATTAATTTATTGCAAAACTGATGTAAAACAACATATAAAGGGAAGCCAAATGCTGTTAGTTGTTCTCTGAAGTGCTTTCCTATGGGCAGCAGGAGGGAAATAGAAATAGCCTACTAAGAGGAATATATAAATATTCTATTAATGTAAACAGGTAAAGAGAAGCGTCTTCATTTTCTTTCCCCTATCCCAGTTCCTCATCAAGATCACATTAATCACATGCTAACCTCCAATAATTACACACAAGATTGTATTCAAATTCATAATTTTCAAACATATTTACCACCAACATTTTTATTATCCCCCCCAAGATATTTATACTCCCTGAAGCATAACATTTTACAGATTGTTACAAATTCTAAATATTTCAGAATATTAAAACAACTCCCTATTCCCCTCACACCCTGATACAAATCTCTATTTTGAGTAGAAGAACAGCATAATTTAGAACACGAGCTTCACCATCTACTCAACTCTGATACTAGCAGCAGCGTGCCTTCAGATCGCTTGCCTGGGGAATTACGCTTCAAATTGCAGCTTTTTGGCTATTTATACGCAATACAAGGCAGTCCAGCAAGGCCGTGGAAGCAACAGAACAAGATTAGACTGTGCACCGTCTCCTAGTAAAATTTAAAATTTTGAATGAAAACCCAAACTAGCCTCGATAAAGAAGCAGCGACGCATCCCTGGAGCCCACCCTGCTCCAGCCTCTGTCTCTGCCCCTTTGAGGCACCGCGAGGGAAACCACCCCCCGTGGTTCAGACACAGCTTTACACGGCAGTGCAGGACAACAGCATCGTCAGCAAGACAAAAATGAAAAGGGAGCAGCAGAAATAGAGGAGCAGGAGCTCCTGGCCCCTCCTGGCCAGCGGGGCTTTGCCCCCCTTGGCCAGTGCAGAAGTGCGAGCAGAGGGAGCGGAGGCTGCTTTGTGCCGAGCTCTGTGAGCGGGTTTAGTCCCGAACAGTCCGATCAGTGAAATCAGCAAAAGCCTGCAGGAGCCAGAGACATCTGTTCACCCTGTGTCTTTTCACTGATCCCTCCAAGAGAAGGTACTGCCGATGCATTTTCCACTGCTGCTCTCCATATGTGCTCCAAACACCTGTTAGCCCTCTCCTCTCACCAGCCATTTATCACAGAGCTTTGCTGGCCCTCTAAGGCCGATACCCATCGTTCCACTGCCTTAAATAAAGAAACAGATCATCACACACTATCCTACATATTTTAAAAGTTGTTTGAGCCAGCAGGCAATGGTATTTTGCAGAGCATGGGTACGAGCAAACCAGCTACTGTAGGGACATAGGAGCTACCACAGGTCATTTTCCCTTCATGGAACTCTGTGTGCT
Source organism: Charadrius vociferus (assembly GCF_000708025.1). Classification (NCBI taxonomy): domain Eukaryota; kingdom Metazoa; phylum Chordata; class Aves; order Charadriiformes; family Charadriidae; genus Charadrius; species Charadrius vociferus. The sequence continues at coordinate 521,776 of NW_009646412.1, forward strand.
GCAGTGCCAACTGTGCCAAATCACTGAACTCGTGCGCCTGTCCCCAGCAAGCATCACCTTCTGGAAGAAGGCTAAACGTAACAGCAGTTTAGCATCCGCAATCCGCACATGCTACAGCCCGGCCTAAAGTAGCTGAGGAATTTTTGGCAATTTGCTGCTCTAGAATTAGCTAAAAGTCCTCCCAGCTGAAAAAAAAAAAAGAAAGAAAAAGAAAAAAAAACCCTATTTGGTGAGTATCTTTGCCTTTCAGACAGAAAATTTAAAATGGGAATTTCAGAGGACAGATAATAAGATGTTATTACAGAATGAGATGTCTGATCCTTGTTTCTAACAAATATCTAGCAGCATTTTAAAAAGTAGGCAATGATTGCAGAATAAAAAACAGCTACTCAATCTACTCAATTTTCTTTAAATCACCTGCATGTGTCTGGTAAAATTAACACATTATTAACTTGAGTGGACTAGAAAGAGGGAAAAAAGTTTAAAAGATGCGTTGAGACATTTCCAGGAGAGAAGCAAGAGAGTGAGACAAAAGCATCCCTGTCCTGAACAGAAAACCTGGATTTATTTAGTATCATCCTGTGCCAATAAGCGTAGTTTAAATGCTGGAGTATGGCCATGGATGCTTTGGTCCATTCCACCTACCGTACATACAAACTCTGGGAGAAGTACAGCACTGTGAAAGAAGGTGAGCTGGGGATGACCCTAGAGACCACCATGCTCAAATTCATATATATCTTTTTGTATATGTTCTCATAGCTTGTTTTCAGGTGCAGTCGGGGGAGACAACATCCTAATACTAGGAATAAATATTGAAATGAAAGGCAGATGGTTCTTAGCTATAGTAAGAACCTTTCACAGCAGACAGGGAAAAAAAAACCTAGCGGTACTATTAGCACTGCTGGTAGGTTTGTTATTTAAAGATTGAGTAATTGTGGTGAACTGTCTTATTAGCGTCATCCTCCCTCCCTCAGAGGGGCAGGCTTGTGTCATTCTGAGTTCATTGGGAAGCTACTGGTCACGGGCTGGGGAATGACCTCCAAAGTACTTCTGAACAATGAACTAATTTAATGCAGGCAATTCTATTTCATTCCTTCATCGCTCTCTCATCATTAACTTTCTGTAACGTTTGTATAAATCCCCTCAAGTATTGTCCCTATATCAGAAAGTAACTATGCCTCTGGCTATTATGCTGATTTTATTTGCCTTATTCAGCTGTTCTATAGTGAAAATAGTTAGTCTCTGTAAAAAAGACTTAGTGGTCAGCAAATATTCTTTTTTTCACCAATGTTTTAAGCTTTGTACTATTTTTATTTCTGATTACTACCATATTTGGTTCTTGTTTCAATGCGGTTATGCCTAGAAAATTTTGTCTCTAGGTTTTGGCATGAATAAACTTAATAGAAAATCTAATGATCTCATGCAGTGGGGATAGGGAAGTTATAAGACCGTCTCCCCTTGATGCAGCAAAAGCAGCCAGGGCAAGGGGCAGGACAAGGCAGAACAGGCCAGCAAGTCTTGGTATACTACATATAAAATGTGTGTAAATAATATATTTGTGCAAACTTAATTCCAAAGACAGCCAAGCACTGAGGTGGAAAACAAAAGCATCTCATAAAGGTACTGGCAGCTTTATAAATGATGAGCAATCCTTTTAATGTTTTTGTGATGTGATTTGAAGAGCTCTTATTACTTTACAAGAAATCTGGGGAACAATGTTCCTGCCTCCAACAACATAATTATTAAACTGAGATATATACCCAGTTCCAAAGGTATCGGAGAGCGGGCTCCTTCTCTCTCAAAAAAAATGTGGGTAAAAACCAAGAGGCCATAAGGTCTTTTAATCTACAGCTTTTGTAAAACACAGAAGCAGACCAGACCTTCAGTGAAGCAGCCGGTTCTGAGGGTTGGCTCTCGGTTCAGTATTAATTGGGGTGACAGGCCAGAGTTCTCCAAAAGCATCTGAATTTACTTTAACTTCACCCAGATGAACAGTTCCACTGAAATCCAAACTTTATGAGAAAGCCTCAAATACCAGTACCTTCATACTTGGAGATTATTAGCAGAAGATGCGGTATGGGAGAAAGGTGTTTAAAACACATTTACATAAATAAAATTCAAGAATAGCAGCCCTGCTTCCAGCAGCATTCATTACAGGCTGCTGAAAATGAGTCTGTTACCACAGTAACCAAGCTAATATTGGCTTTCCAGCTTGCAGGCATTAAATCCTTTAAATGCAGGTGCAAAGGATGAACTCACAGTTTTGGAGCAGGTGAATCTTCACTGCCAATAATGTCAGAAGTGGAAGAAAGAATATGCTATACATTTTTATGGCAAAGATGTAGCAAATCAGTTACCCAAGGAAAGAGGCAGAGGGGCTTGTGATAGTAGTGAAATTTGCACTGGATGGAGCACAAGTTCTAAGTACACGATCCCATTGTTCTTTAGTCAGAAATAACAGGCATTATTTGGAGAGTTATTCTGGTGATGCTTAAGACAAACTAGAATTCATTTCACTCCCTTTCAAGTGTGGGGAGCACAGGCGAAATATAGATTATTTTTGGTCAAGTGAGCAGCTGAGGTCCTGAATACAAATAAGCAGTAGACCTATTGAGACGGAGCATCCTTCCCATCCTTGTTTTGCAAAGGAAAAAAACCCAGACTTGTAAATACCTATTATACTCCAAGAGAACTGCATTGTGATAGCCTCTCCTACCAAACAGGTGGTACAAATAGATTATATCCAGATGCAGGCTGTAGACATCTAAGTTTTCCTGACAACAATTAGTGCTGAATTCCAGGAGAACATTCACTGCGAACTCTTCCTAGAATTATTTTCAAGGCACTCATTTTAACAGCTTTATTTTTCTTCATTTATACACACATTGCTCTTTTGTCTTGTGCGTTAATTGCAGCCTAAAAAAAATCCTTACAAACTAGAAGTTTTACAAATCATACAAAGCATCTACACATTCCAAAGAATTTCTGGATTTAGTGTTCAATATTTCATGTTCCAAAGTGGAACTGCAACCAGGAATTAAATTCTTATTACATCATACTTTTAAAATAGCCAAATATATGCATGTTCATACAGCATCTGAGTCTACTAACTGTATAGTTTCTAGCATCATCTCATGAGAAATCTCTACAAGTCTAAGAACATGAACGTTTGGGGAACAGAAGCCAAAAGATGCTTGTCTCAGCCTCGGGGGCTGTAGATGACACCAGGATGCCCTAACCTCTCAAAGGGGCTGTACTTAAGGTGAGGTTCATGAGTCACTTCTCTCTCTCACTCTCTGACTGACTCAAGCATTTTAAAAAAGCGTGACAGAGGTAGGCAGTGAGCTGGGACAAACCACCCTCAGAGCAGCTGGGGCAGGCTGGGTGGGTCAGCTTAGGAGAGTTTCCTGCCTCTTTCAGTGCACCAACTCACTCAAGAAGCTCCAGGTTGTAAAGCCCACGCTTCAGGGTGGCAAGATGACATTTCCCAACTCACCTGCTATTTTTTCAAAATCATTTCAGGTAAGTTTCCTAAACATTAGAAATAAATAACAGAAGAATGTATGAGGAGGTATATAACTGTGCTTGCACTGCCAAGGGCATAATCAGAGACTTTGCTTAGCGATTCACCCAAATGATTTTAATAAATCTTTCCTCTCTGAAGTTTGACCGTCAGAGATGACATTTCAGATTCAAGAAATCTCTGAAGCACATTACTTAGAGCAGTTGAAACTTTTTTTTTTTTTTAAGTGAGCAAAGAATAATCACAACAGGTTCTTATAACACAAATGTTAGTGCAATACTCTCACTCAGTTTTAATAAGAATTGGTGTCTTTGGCAATATCTTCCTCCTGTTCTTCTTCAGGACCATGATCTTTTAAGCATCTATGCTGGTCCAGAGGGAGTTTCTGAATTAACTCTTAAAACTTTTCAATATAAAGGCTATTTAGAATACCAAACATTTTAATAACAGACAAATTACTGAAACATGACACTATCCTGAAATCTATTTTTTCCTTTCTCATATGATAGTAACACCTTAAAGGCTATGCAGCATGACAGAGTAGTCAATGTCTTACAAATCAACACAGATCATATAGACCTTTATAAATACTGCCAGCTGGTGTACTATAAACAAGACTCTATACTAATGGTTTATTATGCAGTACCTAAAGATATATACCATGGCTGTTTAATAAAAATATTCTAAGATGCTTGATGCAGGGGAAGACGGAATGCAACATGTTAGCATTCAGCATGAAATGCTCAGAAAAAATGTTTTTCTACACTAATCTATGTTTTACTGATTTTTAGAAAAATTTAGAGCAACATCCTACCAAGTGAATGTGGCTCAACCTGCTAAAAAGGCATATAACTATGTTTCCATTTTATTACCTCACTTTCAACTTTATACCAGGAAATTTGTAAAGTTTTTGTGAACAGCTCATTATCCCAGTACCCAAGCAGTGGTTCAGTGTGTAGAACACCAAGACTCAAGCACTTGATGTCACTTACTGGGCCCTGGTTTTGCTTCTAAATAACTGAAAGATGGTCTTTGTATTACTTTTCCTCCATTCACAGGTAAACCTTTTCTGCTAAATCACCAAGGATGTTAAGAGTGTCCATTTGACAAAGCACATCCAAATGTCAATTCTTGCAGTTTCCAATGAGAAGTAAGTCAATATAACAGGTATTTTGGCCAAAAGAAGAAAGTCTTGAATAAATCTTCACTTAAGCTATCTGTTTTACTTTACATCTAATAGGAAATGTTGACCAGAATGCAAGTAGTTTTAAACTGAAACTAAGAACTGATTTCCATAAAATCTCTAACAGCTATTATCAGTTAGATAATATCAATATTATCTAATATAATACTGAAATGTTGTGCCTTTCAGTAAAAACATTCAATTTTTTTTTCTTTTAATTTTTAATTACAAATTGATATCAAATATAATCCAGCAGCTTCAGGCTTTCAAAAAAGTTGATTAAACGCAGAAATACTCAAAGTTTTTGAAACTTCAGTTTCTCTGCCCCAGGGGCCTCAATATGAAACTCTGTTATTAAAGGAAAACTAGCTGAAGTTATAATAATGAGTTTAAGAAATGTAGAAAACACCCATAGTAGTTTTAAGAACGCCTGTTAAATTAGTGGTCTTAATAAGGACACCAAACCGATGCAGCATGGGACTGTTTAAAATCCAAACACCAAAACCAGGTGATACTGAATCAAGTGCCTTACAGAAATTCAGAAATACAGTCAGCAGGCAGAGTTCTCATCTCTGCATGACACGGTATCACTGATGTTTTTGTGACAGGTCCCATTCTTCATAAAATTATACTGACTGACTTGAATAAACGTTCATCCTCTGATGTCTTACTGACTGCATCTCCTGTGGTGTCTTCAAGCTCTGATGATGAGCTAACCGGGTTGCAGTGTTCTATCAGCCTGTATCTACATTTAAAGCAAACAAAAACCTATGGCATTTTCTGGCTCTCTTAAACATATCATTGGTATCAGATCTGTTGAACTTCATTACTGAGTCAGTGCTTTGTGGTCAATTCTTCTGAACGTCTTTAGTATAAGTTATCAAACCTGCAGATAGAAAAATGCTCTTGTTTTTTAGCTGATGTTTAGCTTCATCTCTGACTTCTGCTTAAACAGATAATGTGGCACTAGCGCTCTAACACTCTCTCAGCTTTCCTTAAAGAAAAACAATTCATTATTTCTGTCTTTTCTCCATCATTTTGACAACTTCATAATTCAAACCGATACCAGTGCAGAAGTTCTGATATGTCAGAGCTTAGATGTTAACTGAACTACTTCCTATGCACATAATCTTTACTGGAGTGTCTAACAGTGTCTAACTGCTTCAGTCACTCACTCCTAAATTAATTTATTCTCATGATTTAAGATTCCCTAAGAGTTTAGGTAATGTCAGTCACCTCAGCTATCACTGGTACATAGAATATATTCCATTAAATTAATGGAATGTATACTAAAAACACTGCATATAAATAAGCACTTTAAATTTCAGAACTTTGGTATTTTCCATCTACTTGTAGAAAAATAAAACAGCTTTTCAGCACTTCAGTGCAGTTACAATTTTTTAAAAACCTAAACCTGAAATATTCTGGAAGGTTTGACAGGTGTATGTTGGTTTAACACTTGTAAGATAAATAAATAGTCTGAAAGAGAAACTACTTTCTGACTCTCAATTTTATCATTTGAGTAACAGTCACATTGTATATCAACATAGCATAAAGAACTCAATCTCGCAGTTTTGCAAGCTGTCATGCAAGACAGCTAAGGGTCTCAACACTGCTTCAAGTAAAGTTGGTGTATTCTTGGTATGTAGAAATAATAAAATACTAACCTTTGAGTAAGACAACTGCTGTTTACCAACAATGCCCAAACACAGACTTAGTTTATTTTCCTGTTTCCTTCATCTGCCTCCAAAAGTCCTGCCTGTTTTCAAGGCTTCCTGCAACGTTTCTCCATTATTTTAATTTCCTTTAGCTTCAGTGGTCATACAGTGTTACGAGATGTAATGGCATATAAACTGCATCCATTACAAAAGCAACCACATTTTCCTTATCACCTTCACATTGGGTTTAATTTCTGGTAATATAGTAAGTCACAAATTATTTTTTGATGTTACAGAGCGTGTATTTGTATTATGGAATTATTTCCTTAGTCTACAGAAAGCTGGAAAATCCTATTTGTTTTAAAGGAAAATCTATACTGAAAATTTCTAGCTAAAATAGTTTTATCAGTTGTGCTTTTAGCAGGCAAGAATATCTATTGTTTTGTCAAGAGATTAAATAAATATACAACATGAAAGGAAAACTTTAAAATGGAAGAAAAAAATGCGGGAAAAAAAAGAAGCAAAATTAAAATATTCTTATTTTTATAAAATTAAAGAGCTTCCTTCCTTCAAGGGGCTGTCACTGAACTGAGCTAAAAACAGCCATGAGGGTAGCAGCACCCAGCCCGCGAGCGCTACACCCTCCAAAGCTTGTGTCATATTTCCCTAACCTCCTCCTTCCCATTGAAAAATCTGTGCCAGTCGTCATTCATGCATATTCAGACCCAGATGAAGTTTGCAGTTCCCCGATTTCAAGAGGCGAGGTAAAAGAAGTGAGAAAACCCACGGGCTGCTGCTTTGGGTAGCCATAATCTGTAAGTGGCTTGAGACAAGCTGCAGCCCAGAGGAGAAAGACGCTGTTTTTTCACCTCCACATCTAATACTTCAGTTTATTAATCTTTAATAGAAGAGTTATACTGGTTTACTTCAGAGGGATTGCTTTTTGGTTATCTAAACACTTTTGGCATAAGCTAAGCAGAAACATATGCAGGTTTTTTACCAGAAGATAACTGCAGTCAGCACTTCAAGTTTTTAAAGCAATGAGGTCTTCAACTAAGTTCTACGGCTTCAACATTATGGCCAAACTGCAGCACTTCACCTATTTACATTATCATTTTAATGTACGGAGAATTTCCTTCTGTAAAAAAACATTAATAGAAGCTTCAACAAATTGAGTTTGGTCTCTGCAGTAAAGCACAATGAATATTTAAATCCAGTTCCTCAGTGAGACCCCACAAATAATCTTATCAGAGAGAGATACTGCAGAAAAATTCTGCTGTCATTTGAAATAGCACAGGATTCAGCAGAATAGTTTCCACTTCACTACGTGGCTTTGTGTTGAGGAGTTTGAGAGTGGCTTCCTTGTCCCATCACACTCGAGGAATCTCTAATTTCTGCACATTTCCAATGAAAATATTCTTCAGCTAGATAAGAATCAAGTAGCGGAGACGTTTAGTTGCTCAAGGGAAAAAAAAAAATAAATGGCAGGTTTTATCTGCCAAATAGCAGGAATAAATAAGGAAAGTATCCTAGAGGTGTTCTGCTCCCTCCAAGTCAGGAGGAGTTTGTCTTTGACCCTAATGAGAAAAGAAAAGCCAACACAGCTGCAGAAGGCTTTGCCCAGGTGGTACCAACTCCCTTCTTGCTGTAGGCTTCTTCACGGGGCACTCAGTATGTGCACACACTCTCAGCATCCCTGAAATGCTTCTGTGGGTGTTGTAAAGCATCCTCTGACAACACGTGCAACTGAAACCGGTATTTCCTTTGATAGAGGTCAATCACCAAAGTCCAAGTTGTATTTTCTCACATGCGATAAAAGCACAATCAAAACTGGCATCCTCTTTGTAGTAAATTCAATAACACTATATTCACTGTACTAATCAGCGTCCAAGGCAGAGAGAAATAAAGGCCCCCAAAACTGTGACACAGTAAAATTTTAGCTGTGCTCTGATCTGTTCATTAAATATCTCCCCTTCCCCTGCTGAGACCCCATCAGTGAAAGAAACCTTGGGGAAAGAAAAGTAGCAATGCTTCACTGAAAACAGCTTTCACTGATTTAGCTCTAGCACCAGAGCACAGTGAAGTGGTTTGTTAATTTAGACTTTTGCAGTTCTGCTAAACTTAGTAAAACTGATGTCATCGAGCCCAGAACCATCTCTAGAAATACTCACACTGCTTCTTTTCAGAGAATGAAATCATCTGAAGGACACAGGCTGAGCTGGATGGGAAAAAAAAATTCACAAGAAACATCTTGAAAGTGGTTTTCCTTCTCCAACCTCTTAGAGACTTTTGGTATTTCATGAAAGAGGAACAACAACCACTTCTCCACCAAAAGCACATGAGCCAGAAAGGCACTACACCAGCGTAGACTCAACACAGACACATGTGTGCAGGTCTCTCACATTTCAAAGAAATAACCTAAGCTCTGAAATACCACTTATTCCAAAAGAGATTAGTCTCGTTTTAAGACAGAAATTAAGTCCTGGAAAACCCTGTCAAAAGTAACATTTGGAGACATGCTTGATTTTGATAAAATTGGATGTTCTTCGCCAAAGGCAAGCGAAATATTGAAGCGCTAATTAAAAATCATTCCTATCTTGAATACTTGATCTAAGTACAAGTGCTAGGACAAATTTCTGGGGTTTAAACAGCACGAATGTAGCAAAACTTTGCTGCTTGTGAGTAAAACTGCAATCCCACAACAAGCTGTGCTCAGGCAAACTGGCTTCCCTAGGTCTCTGAGCAGGATAGCTGAGAATCTGTGCAAATTTTGTTGAGAGAAAAAAAAAAAAGAGAGAGAAGAAAAAAAAAAGATAGAAGAAAAAAAGAAACCCAGAAGGCGTTGGTGTCTACCCGCTGGTTTTTATAGCAATATTCTTTGGGACTATAATTCACCTCCCACTGAAGGCTCCCAATGTTAACATCAACCAGTAAGCCTGTCTGAAGTAGTGCTGACATACTGAATTATTTAAACAAGAAAGTATTCATAATAAGGTGTTTTCAAAAGCAGAAGAGAATTATTTTGCTGAAGCTCTGTTGCACATCTAAGAAGTCAGAAAATAAAAGCGTTCTTCAAACGTGCTGTAGGTGATACCAGCACTGGGGGCCATCAGTGGGAGGTGAGCAACTGAATCCTACCCTCAGAAAATGCTCTAACAATTTATTAAAGGCAGAATAGATGGGAGTGGGGGACAGTAAATCACTTTCTCTGTTTCTCTTGCTGAGTTTGGAGTTTACTGCCGTTAACTCCTTTCAGCTCACTGACAAATATCCTTGAAGTTTTCTGCCACTGCCACCCCACTAAATTGGAAGTTGTAAAGGTAAGGAGGCACAAGGTGTAGTGATACAGAACCTTTTGCTGCTGGGAAACGCAGTGCCTAACTAACATGAAAGTAAACACGCCAATTACTGACTCGTATTGATGCCACCAACTCTATTTCCCCTGTCAAATCTCCTCCCCATCTCTTCTCCCTCCCCTCGCCTCTGAAGCACAGCAGCAGAACCAGCTCCCAGCTCCATGCCTGATGCTCAGGGGAGCAGGAGCAACCGGAGCGTAACCTCTGCTGCTGGGAAGGCAGCAGCTGAGGCCAGCTGATCTGAGGCTTGGTATGGAAAGCATAAGGAAGAAGCCTTTAATGCACTGTTAAGCCACCCTTGAATGCGTGCAGTCAAGCAAGAGACTCTACCAGTCACCCACTTACGGGGATGCAGTACAGGTTTCGGCGTGGTATCTTTTTCATGGTCAGCGGCGTTTTTTTCCCTAGAGAGCAATAACTCAGCTACACAGTGGGACACGCCATTACATACAGTTCTGCATCCTCCCCTAGGAGGGACAGTGCAGGAACACTGCAAGTTACGATATCACGCGAGAGAAATATCTGGTCCTGAGTTTCAGATTCAGCATCTCCCCGTGCAGCTTGGCATCTGCCATCAATACAGTATTTTTCTTTCCAGCTCAGCACATATGCCTCTTCGTGCATGAGACGAGATTGGACAATGAATGACATCATCTGTATCTTTGTTAACCCATTTGCAGAAAACTGGGGTCCCTTGACAGTTGAATTTAGAAAGATAACTAGTTTTTCCATGTGCTATACCAAGATAATCCCTGTTTTGTTTCTTCTGGCAACTAGTTTAGCGCTTATGCAAATAATATAATTTATTTGAGCCATTTGCAACATTAAACATTGAATTCAGCAGACAGCATGCACGACCAAATTACACAACCATATGAGAATGAGATGGTTTCCAAAGATAGTTACATTAAGCTTACATTTGCAGAATAAATAATTCAATCCTCATGCTCCACATTTAAATATTTATACAAATACACTGCTTGTCACAATTAGTTTGATTAAACTGTTAAGAAAAAGGAACTGTGCAAGAAATGAGACTTCATCCAGGAGGAGAAGCTATTTATATTGTAGTTAATTATGTGAAATTACAGAAGCAGCAGCAGGTCAGGAAGTGGTCCTCCAAATCCACACAAAGACCTGACCCCCAGCTCCTTCAGGGAATGTTGTCTACCCACATTTTTTGCATTTAGCAAACAAGAACCAAAATTCTTTTCCTCTTTGTCTCATGGAAACATGAGACATGTTTTCCTCTTTCTCCCATGCAAAGTCTTATTTATAGACTGAAAATGCACTGTAGTTTAGAGACTATTTTCTGCATAATTTTCTTTCACAATGTGCTCAGGACAAGTTCTTTTCTTTCAAAGCACACTCACCGCAACTCCTTGAAGCAGGAAGAAAAACATTAATGGAAAACATTTTCCCTTTAATCTCAGGGGCATTTTTCAGGAAATTTCAAAAATCCTAAACAGCTTCAGAGACAAACCCGGATTTGCAATCCTGTTTATAGATCAGAATAGGGATTATTTTCGATAGACGTGAGGCCCTGTGCTACAAAGTTTAGGGGGGCAGAATGACGCTCCGCCTCTAGGAGGAAGAAATCAGCTTACCCTGTCTCACTGACATTAATTTTGATGTGACTAAGGCTACCCAGAGCTCCACACTTGACCTTTTGTAGTACTACTAAGAATTCAGGCTCTGACTGTATGTGCAATATTGGAGCACTGCTCTAACAAGCCTTACGAATAAGCAAGTGGGTCACCTTGATCTGAGACAGTTTATTCTGTGTTTTTCAGTAATCAAAGGGAAAAAAGGATGACAGGGGTCTACTCCATCACTGACCAAGTTCAAGCTGAACAGCATCACGTAAGAGCATTTACTGCACAAAACAACTAGCCAGTGGGAGGGACTCTGCAGGACAAGCCAGACCGCCAAACCAGCCTACCATTCAAGCTCGTGATGGATCTGCCCCTTCCATCAAAGGGCACTGAGCAGACACTTTGTCCAGGGGACAAATAAAAAATTCCCTTTGTTTCTATCTAGTTATTTTGATACCGTTTGTGGAATAAGCCTTCAAGAGCCAGATTAGGAACACTGCAAAAAATTCATAAACGCCTGTTGTACCTTTCAGCGGTGGTTGGAGGTGCTAGAGCACAAAGTGTGTGAAGGAAAGAGTGACCTGCCAAAAACCTGCCAAAGAGGTTTCTTTTATTGTATGGTTCAATGAGAGCAAAGAATCTAGTTGTTGTATCAATGAGGCAAGCTAGATTCTTGATTGTAGGTGAAAGTTTGCTTTATTATTGTTGACATATTTCCTCATATTCCACTTTCTCTTCCCTCACCCCACTCCCGGCAAAGTTTCTCCTTTTCTTCCTGTTTCCAAGCATGAATATGTAACTATCTGTGAATGAAAGTGAGATCAAGAATACATTCAAAGAGGTGGTGTTTTAAGAGGTGGTGTTTTAATTTCCCAATACCAAAACTGAGCACAGGCGGCTTTGGGAAAGCTCTTCTACCACCTGGATTTATGTTTAGAAGAGCTCTGGTGAGCCTGAACCTGGTCCCCTTTATTGCTGGCATCTGGGAGAAGGTTAAACATGGTTACATGCACATAAATGAATCCATAATCAATGACAGAACTGGAGCACTCTTAGATTAAAAAAATAAGTTTGACTACTTCTCCGAAGTGGTTAAAAGCAAGGAGAAAAACAGGTGGACAGTTATGGAAAACCCCTGCTTCCCTCCAATGTAGGCAAAGGTTAGATAGTCCCCAAGAAATAAATTCATACAAAGAATTATTGTAGAGTATACTACTGATAAAACCTGCCACCACACCACAGTAAAGGGACAAAAAAAAAAAAAAAAGAAAAAAAAAAGAAAAGACGCATCATAGGCTTCACTCTTGTGGACAGCTATGAGGGGAAAGTAAGTATACATGATATGGGTATTTATCAGCTTGACCTTTTTGGGAAATGGATTACTAGGACCCTTCACTTTCTCCCCTTTTAATTCTCTGTCACCAAAACTGAGCAAAGAGCAGCATTTCTGTGCCAGAGCGGGCAGCCATCAGGAGCTTTATTACTACCTGGAGAAACTTTCTCCCCAACAGTCCTTAATGCCGAGAGAAAGAAAAGTAGACTGCATGAGCTGTTTGCTCTATCTGCCAACCTGTTCCTGACATTTTCACAGAAGCTGGGGAAAAACTTCATTTTCACACTGATCATGTAGCTAACCAGTAAAGACAAACTCCAGCCAGGATCTTTTTAGAAAGGCTTCTACAAACCAGGACTTACCATAGAACCTATGTATCAAAAGCATTGTTGCATGTTTTTTTTCTTGACTATTTCAGCTTAGTAAAGTAGTTGTAGTGGAGAATCTGGACCTGCCACTGAAAGAAACAGTCCTGCCAGGTTGGTTTCAACCTGGGGAAACTCTCCAGCACTGTTTACTGCTCAAAGACTGCACCAGTGCAACGCTCTGGCTGGCACAGATGTAGGAACAAGGTGTGTGGGGGGGGTAGACCATGCGCTGGACTTTTGTTTCAGGAGTAGAGCTGACATTAAACATTCAGGAAACAATGACCAAAGGTTTGGGGTATGGGAGAGGTTTACAATTATTTTGCAATTATTTTCCATCCCTTCCAATATAGACTGGTTCAAGATATAAAAACATTATTTTCCCCAAATATCATATATATTTGCAAGGCCTCATAAGATTTCAAGTTAAAAAAAACCATACAAGTTAGCAGGGGGACTTACTTGAAGTATTAACACTGAAGTTATTCTTTAAGCAACCATATAGTACTGGAACCTGAGAGACAGTCCTCCCCGTACCTTTCCACTGCCCCCTGGTTTTTCCTTTAGTTTGGTACTTAGCCACAATCATGCCACTTCCCAACAGTCATGCAATCAAGGCATAATTTGTTCCATCAGTAATGCAAGAAATCATTTCAAAAAACATTATTCACTGTCAGCTGAGTCTGACTCAGGGAAAAAAATGTCCAGAGGTTGTAGAAGAGATTGAACTTTTAACCATACTATTAATTTCTCTGATTTCACAATGCGTTACTCTCTAGTCATTGTCCCCGAATAAAAGGTTTCAGAAAAAAAAACAAGTTAAAAGCAAATCCATTACAAAACAGGAGAGAATGATAATGCTAACCAATATTCCCTTCTCTGCAGCAAAGAAGGAAAAGTAATTGCAGTGACAAAACATTTTTAGTTTTTGTTCTCTGAGCGGCAGTACATCTACCATATAAATAGCTAGATCTTGCAAATAGATACAATAGGTATTTCACTACATATGTTCAACAGCACATGCATACACGTGCTAAGTATAAGAACTATTTCCTTGCTTGTAGATAGGCTACGTTGATTAAAATATTTGCGTTAACACAAGTGAAAGCAAAGTCAGGGCCTGTTCCTTTCAGGGATTCACCGAAAGTGGGATAGAAAGTTGACCGTGTTTGAAAAAACAGGGTTTTATTATGTGTGTTAGGAAGCAATTCCCATGAGGAGATATGTTTATTTTACCTTTCCATGTCATTAGTAATAGAAAGAATCAAAATTCATGGAACTAACTTGGTATATCCTGGAATAATGCAGAACCTTCATGGGATCATGTACCCTGTTCCATTAAAGCAGCCTCTCCATGTGACTCACAGGTTGTTTTGACACGTGCTGTAGGACATCAGAATAATGTGTCCTCAGAGAGATCTTATGGAAGCTCAAGAAACTTGTAAAAAATGTTTTGTTATCTGCAACCATAAAACCTAAGAGTAAAAGGGACAACAATAACAAGCCATGGCCATCTCTCACTGCTCTTCCTGCTGTACCGGTTTTGAAATTGCTCTCAAATGGTGACTAGGATAAAGACCAGCACTGAAAACCATTAGCTTCAGTAAAGATTCGGGACGTTACTAATGTGTATTCCACAACTGGTTAAGTACTGCCTTGCATAATTATACCTTGCCAATACTGAAACCATCTTTAAGATGATAAGGTTAAGGCCACTTAAGGTATTACTATGCAAAACTAATTCAGTTGAAGGTGAGAAAATGGTATTCTTCTCAGAAGTCATTTGGCTGTAGGCACTCTTTGCAGTGAAATCCACATGGTTTTGCAAACCTGGAAAAAGCCATAACAAGCAAGCAGACTGCAGAGAACAGTCCTTCCACAGCTATATATCATGGGATCCTTCCCACCTCTCAGTGGCTGCCTATTTCTCTCTTGAAAAGCATAACCTCATGGTTCTGTACTGATAGCCTCAAACACAAAACATGTTCTTCAACCTATTCTGTACTCATAGTACTGTACTCAAACACAAAACATGTTCTTCAACCTTTGGAAACTCTCACGTTTCTAATACTAAAATTATTTATCCTGTAGACCTGTTCTGAACAAATTTTACAAACGATGTGAATAGGCATGTTTCTTTTTGATATTCTTAGAAAGAATGTATGCTAACAGAAAAGCATCTGGTCTTCACACCTCAGAGAGAACAGTTTCAGCACCCACATGGTTAAGATATCTGGCTTCCTGCATTTGGACAGCAAAACTTTTTGGATTGCATCCTGAATAAAGTTTATCTCCAATCCTTCTAACAAGAAGCAGCTTTCTTCATGCTGCAGTGAGGACCTTAATTACTTTGTGATACAGTAAAATACGCTTAATTATTCATCAAGACCTTTTCCCTTGATCATTCAGTTGGCCTTAGATCACCTTTATTGGATTCGATTACATTTTCTCAGGAGGAAACTGTAACCCATTTAATATACATGCTTCCTAATATTTTAAAGATACTGGCAGGGAGAGGGAAGGTCTAAAGGAAAAAGCTGGTTGAGTAGAGCGCTCCATTTGTTGCTACAAAAATAGGTTTTTTACCAGCTTCAAAGTGTTAGTATCAAAGATGCATTTGTGATAGGACACTTGTTAATATTCACAGAAGCATGAGGTAACTCCTGGGTCAAACCATTAGCATAAATTACATTTATAATTGTGCTGTTTTATCAAACCTTCTTAGAAAGCTCAGGCATGACTATGCATACGAATTCTACACACACTTTAATTTTGGCTTATGGTCTCAACATTAACACTAAATATTATGCACTTGGCAAATGACATAAGACATTGTTCTGAAATTAAAAAAATAAACCCATGTTAGTTCTATAAGATGTTCAGGCATGCAGTTGTTCAGCTGAGCTACCCTGCCTGACAGGCACCTGAATAGTCAGACAATTAAGCTTTTTTTCTTTTTTTGTTTCCTGTTGCGTAATGTTTCCACTGTACTATCCAGAAACATTGTGCTCCATGGCTAAACTTTCCTAAAGAGGGATGCACTTAAAATACTCTGTAAGTCTAAAGAGCACACTGTAGCTTCTGGAAGTATCACTATATACTTCAGCAAATAGGCCATGCAGATCATTTTCTTGCAGAAGCTGTCATATGGAAACTGAATCTTGTATTTCAAAGTATTTTACTTTTTATTGCATAATAATAAAATTAAGAAAACTATGGAATTTCAAATGACTTAATTGGAAGCAAAAGGAGAAACAAAATATCCAGTTGCAATCCCACAAAATACTGCAGGCATCATCATATCTGGTGTAAACTAGGAGAAGCTCAATTTTATGTCACCAGCTCATGGTATGAATAAGACCCAAGAAAAGCAAATGAAAGAAGGAAGCCGCACTTGAACACAGTGTGGGAAAGTTGCATGGTGTGTTTCTCAAAGAGGTCACAGAAAAGTTTTGCAGATGCATAAAGGAGCTCAAATCAAGGCCATGGAGACTTCTAAATCTCTGACAACAGTTTTCAAAATCTCCACGGTTACCTATATTTGTAAATAAAGATATATCCATTGTTCCTGTTTGGAAAATAATGACAGACATTTTAGGAAATAAGATTAAAGAAAAGACAAAGTAACTCCTGGTAGAAAAAAAAAATGGTTATTTGAGGACGTGTTTATTTTTCTAAGAGCAAAGTCCAGCTACGTGAATTCTGCAGTATGACTCCTTTTGGATTTTCTTTCTTAGTTTGCACTTCATACTATACCAGAAATGCTACAGATTACTTTGTCCCTGCAATTTAACTCCAGCTTTGGCTGATGTCTAAACATTGAAACATGTACAGCATGTATGCTGGATACTTGACCAAGTAGCTGTTGTTTCCAAGTAGCTATGGTTCATTAAGTACAGACTTAGCTATGAATTATTCAGGATGACACTGTTTCTAAGTAGACTATCTGCTAAAGGTGCCATGAAGGAGTACAAGAAAACCTCATTTTCTAGAACTAAACCAGTTAATTTTTAGAGTAGTAATGCATCCAAGCATTTCAAAGAAAATGTTTACTTTAATTCAAGAAGTGATTTATTTTTTTAACCTCTCCTGCATCAGAATATAGGTAGAAAATATCAGCCTCTGTCTTGAGATTAAAAATACTGCATTGTATAAACCTGAATACATTTTCAGGGTTATGTACTTCATAGCAAGCACTAATTTCAAATATTACAATTCCAAATATCAGGAGACAAAGCAGATAGATAGCTTTTTCTCAGGTCTTTGTGGATCACAATGGCAGTCAGCCCTCATTCCCATCCAGTTTTGTCCAGAATTCAGCAGACTTTTTAGCCTGGATTATTGAAAGTTTTCAGATCTATTTAATTTTTGTTATTTATTCTTGACATTTGGAACCTCAGAGCTAGCACATACTCTTGTGGGACATATTTCTGAGTTATTACACAGTACTTCATGCTTGGTTTAGACCTTTGCCTTCCCACCAAAAACATATTGGCAGAACAGGGGCTAAAACCTGAGAATCCTCACCCACAATTGCCTACTGCAGTTTTTTGTATCAGTCTGAAGATCCAGACACAGGCAATTGGAAACTTGAAGAGTTACTGGAATGGGGACCATCCATGGGGCACAAAGCTGCACCTGTTTCAGGAGAATACTCACCACCATGTTTTGCATATTCAGGATGTTTTACTTTCAGGCTTTCCCAGACACAGATTTCCTAATGACACTTACTTATTTCCTTAGTGCATAACCAAAAATCAGAGAACACGGTCCCATCTGGGTGGACTATATCAGGGATACCCTAGTCCACTGCTGCCAGGTGATAGAAACCAATGACAGGAAAGACATGAGGCAGCTAATTTTATCCAGTGGCTTTTATCTTACTTGCAATGAAGCACATTTAAGCACTTTGCCCTTATGGCCATATTAGTTCCATCTGTACCAGAGAGAAGGAAATAATATCTTTCTCTCCTTCCCTCCCTGTCACCTACCTTAAGAGTCTTACATGCAGTAATGCAAATAATAACCCGGTGAGACTTGTCAGAGCTCAGAGGGAATTAAAGGTCTGTTGTTTCATCAGGGTGTCCGCTTCCCATCTAGTTAAGCACTGCATATGGCACCTGTTTTAGAAGAAGTCTACTGGCAGTGGCATTTTATTAGAATAGTCTTAGGGAGGATTTACATAAACCAGCTAACATGGGTAATAGCCTCCACCACCAAAGAATGATAATATTACTCCCTTGATTCCACAAGAAAGTTCCTCAGTGCACACCACTAGCATTAGTGTATTCTAATTTAATTTAAAAATCTTTCCTTCCAATGAAACTTGTATATTCAAAGTACATCTATTGACCTACCAGAACACCACAAAAGTAAAAAAAATACTGATTTATTTAAACATGTTTGTGTAATCCGGTACCCAGGAAAATGAATTAGAACAATAGGGTTACATAACAGATGCCTTCACAGATTCTGTTACAGACTTTCACAGGATCTTAGGTTAATGCTTTTGCTGGCCTTTGCTCCCATGATACTTCAAGCACTTTTGCACCAAATAGTTTCAAAGTATCCAGATTCTAGCTGGGAGAAATCCTGACCAGGAACCAAGTTAATGTTGTTTCTATCGCAAGCTTAAATAGCTAACCTTCTTCTCCATTACTGAAGAGTGCCTAAAAAAATACTAGATTCTTTACATTAAAGAATCTCATTTGGCTGTATACAAGGGAACTTGAAAAACGCAATCAAATTTTACAACACAGGATAAAAAAGACACAGAAATGCAATTTTAAATGTTTTGTTTCACAACTTCGAGACATAAATATACATCACAGACTTCTTATTTTAGTCCTTCAACTTGGCCCTGACAAAAATCACAGAATCACAGAATCATGGTACAGCTCAGCTTGGAAGTGACCTTGAAAGATCATCTAGTCCCACCTTTCATGGGAAAGGGAGCCTAGATGAGATTGTCTAGCACTCTGGCTGTGTCTAGTTACACTGAAAGAGTAAACGAAGTAGGTGGAAACACAAGTTGTGAGTGGAAATTAGAACAACTACTCCTTCAGCCATCTCAACTGGCAGTCAAAAGGACCAAGTACTTTTAGCACAGAGTACGTGTTCCTGAGCTCTGCAACTTTGACTACTGAAGCTCTTCCACAACATTTGAGCAGGGGAAGAGTGAGAAATGTCTAGTGAACAAGGCATCTAGAAAATACGTTATCCTCTGCTCCCATTAATCTTTAAGCATTTTGTATATATAACAGGACACAAAATAAAGAAGCAATGATGGACCTCTTCTCTGGTGGCTGTTTGTTTACAGAGGTATTTTAGCTTGTCTTATTTTTTAAAAGTCTGAGCTTAAGCTCTGATCAAGAACTACAAGCCTGTGTCCAACCTCACATCTTATTGGACAGTAAGCCTATTGAAAAGTGGGCTATATTCTAAGATCAATTATACTTTCCCTCATCTACTCACTTCTTTGTCTTTTCAGTGAATTTCTAACAAGTCAAAGACAAACAAGTCAATTACATTAAAAATATAATAAAGAAGACTTCAATCATAATAGTAGCATACCAGTTACACTTTGTGGAATGTGGAATGAAATTGCATTACTTGAATTTTCACTCCATGCTTGTGCCCAGCTGCCATTCTTGGTTTGGAGAGGACAGGCAAGGATTACTATTTACAGGTAGTTTAAACTGAAAACTAGAAAACAAAGGCAGTAGTCAGTTGTCCCCATGACTTTTACCTGAACAAGAAGTATGTTCCTCTCATAGTTTTTGATGCTTCTCTTATGTCCACATGGCGATTTGCAGAATACCAAATCTCTGGTCTTAAAAATCACTCTGCACTCCCAGAAAAACACAACTGATGACCTGGAATTGAGTCGTGAGGCTTCTGAACATAAAAGAAAGGAAATTAAAAGGAGTCTTAGAATGGGAGAGCTGGTCAAGTTGTAATTTAGACATTGCCAAAGGCTTGCTGTAGAAGGCTGAAGGCCCAGCTGCTGAGACTCCCATGCTTCCAAGAAGAAAAAAACTCCTTGAGTATATTCTAAAAACTAGGCCTGAACTGTTTCTTCAACCTTACTGACACTTCCTTCCAAGAAGGGATATGGAAGGATGAGGAAAAGGGACCAACACATGCACCTGTGATAAATAAAAGGGTTAAATAGAATCTTTCTGTTCCCTATGCTATTAACTACTGCAGCTTCCATGACTTTAGCGTATGAAATATGCATTTTGGCACAAGTACTGAAATAAAAATTTCCTTAAAACTAAAACTGAAGCTTAATCATGTATGTGTATATATATATTTATATGCACACAAAATAATCGTATTTTGTAAGGGAAAGAACTGAGAGGAGAGGGGAAGATGAAGATTTATTTTAGATTCATGTAGCTGGACCCTATTGACAGAAAAAAAAAGCTAACGCTGTACTTCTTACTATGCAAGAAAAAACCCTCTGAGCCCTCTGTGCTATTTGTGTCCCATATACTGTTATCTGCAGGAACCACAAATTTCAGTTCAAGAGGTATTTCCAAATTTATCCTTTTTCCTACAGAAATTTTGCTGACCACTTTCTTATTACATAAAGTATTATTAGAAGTAAATGTAAATAGTATATGTAGCTACATTTAATCTGTGGATACATGTTTATTTTACCAGACCATGTTACCTGGCCCATGCACCAGTACAGACTAGGGGCTGACTGGCCGGCAAACAACTTGGCAGAGGAGGATCTGAGGGTCCTGGTGAGCACCAAGTTGACCATGAGCCAGCAATGCTCCCTCATGGCAAAGAAGGCCAACAATCTCCTGGGCTGCACAGGACAGAGTGGTACCAGCAGATAGAGGGAGGTGATCCTTCCCCTCTAGTCGTCACTGGTGAGACAACCCTGGGGAGCTGGTCCAGCTCTGGACACCCCAGTACAAGCGAAACATGGACATACTGGAGCACAGCACAGCAAGTGCCTGTGAAGATGATGAAGGGTCTGGAGCATCTGTCATATGAGGAGAGGCTGAGAGAGCTGGGGTTGCTCACTCTGGAGCAGAGAAGGCTCAGGGGGATCTCATCAAGGTGTGTAAATACCTGATGGGGGACTAAAGAAGATGGAGCCAGAATCTTCTTAGTGGTGCCCAGTGACAGGACAAAAGCCAGTGGGCACAAATGGAGATATGGGGAATTCTGTTTAGCCATAAGAACACTTTTTTACTGTGAGGGTGGTCAAACACAGGAATAGGTTGTGCAGGTAGGTTGTGGAAATATTCAAAACCTGACTGGATATGGTGCTGGACAATGTCGTAAAAAAAAAGTGTAGGTGATCCTGCTTTGGGCAGGGCCATTGAACTAGATGATCTCCTGGGGTCCCGTCCAACCCCACCCATTCTGTGAGTCTGTGATCTCTTCAGCATATGTCACTTTATCCTGGCATGAATGTGTTCATGTGGCACTTTGTGTTCATTCATAATTTTACTTCAAAGCATACAAATTCTTATATTAGACATTTTGGATCTGTAGAAAAGTAAGCATTGTGAAATCCAATTTAACAAGTTTTTCCCAACATAACGATTAAGGTTTCAGCAAGTTCAGCATATTATATTCCTCCCTTAATATACGGTACTTCCTGTACTGCAACAAGTTAAAGATCAGTTTAGCAATACAGGTCTTAATAATATTCACTGTTCTGTGCATCCCTCAAAGCCAGTCATTAGCTAATAAAGGTGCCACTAGTCTATAAAAGTTGCCCTAAGTTTACATGGCTAAACCAACACATTTTGTTTTCTTATTTAGTTAGAAGTAAATGGCCATCCTTCAAAAGCTGCCATAAAAAGAAATAATGTCTGTGAGCTCAAAATGATTTAGGATCTTTCTATAATGACTTAATATTTCTTCCTTCCAAAACAAGGCAGTATATTACAACAGCTAAATCTGCAAGGAGCTGGGTTAGTCAGGACAGTCTACCAGACTCCATCGGTCACAAATAATACTCAAATGACAAAATGCAAAGAATATGTGAGAAAAATAACACCACAAAACCGAAGGCAGTCCAAAATAATTACAGAAATCATCTAACATTTATAAAATCTCAATTAAGTCAGGCTAAAACTTTGTTTTAAATACTTATTCAGGTGCTATTCTATTTTCTTTCAGCATTCTAACCTTAACAGATGGCTCACGCAGTTATCAATAGCGAATGAAAGACATTTATACTGACTGCTGGTGAATTTTCCTGCTTGTTTCCTCCCAAACTTCTCTAGCACACATTCTAACCTATACTTAGGATCATAACATTGTTCTGCTGCACAGATCATCCTTTTCTTATGTGTTTGTACTATGCTTAGCCTGGTGGGGTACAAGTCTATAAGTGGGATCTCTAAATGCTACCCTAAAAATATTACCTAATTTTACTTGATATTACTCTAAAAATAATGATGTTACTCAATATTACTTTAACACAAACATTAAATCACTGCCTTCTCTAGCAGAAGATGTAATATGTTACACCTACCCAAGTCTCATCCCATGCTGCTACCAAAAGCACATTTCCATTCTGCCTCCCGCCAG
Organism: Charadrius vociferus; assembly: GCF_000708025.1. Lineage (NCBI taxonomy): Eukaryota > Metazoa > Chordata > Aves > Charadriiformes > Charadriidae > Charadrius > Charadrius vociferus. The sequence continues at coordinate 544,356 of NW_009646412.1, forward strand.
ATCTCATGAACATGTGGCTGCAGGACAAATGGGGTAAGCTTGATGATCCAGTGAAACCCTGAATCCCGTAACTAACTTTTGTTAGTTATTTCTCCACAAGATAAATCAATGTGACTCATCTGATTGCTGAAAAGAGGGCTGAAGCTGCATGTCTGAGGGAGGTCAGGTGGGGATTAGACCCTCAGATTTGATTAACTTCAAAAAGAAACTGAACTCCAACAAAGCTGAAAATTACTTTGGCAGGGCTCTGGTTGGTCGTTACAAGTGAAAAAATAAACTGGGTGATCTGCATAAATGCTTTCATGTAACTGTTTTGGTTTTTTAGTTTACCCTAATAGTCAGACTACTGATGGAACCAACTTGGCTGTATAGATATCCAATCCTAGTTTCAGAAACGTGAGAGTAAGAATCGTGCTTAATTGCAAAGCTATGTGCTGACACCCATCAGTCAAACAAGCAGAGCAACTTAGAAAAACACATGCCACAGGAAAGAGTCCTTGATTAGAGTCCTAGCCTTGAATGCAGACTCAATTTCTTGCTCTCCCATAAACCTCTCAAGGTAATTTACTGCTACTAAATCTACAGAGTGACACAGAGTATTCTAACTCCAAACATGAGAAGCCCCAGACTTAAAATGTCTGGGTGTGAATCCATAAAAGGACTTAAAAAACTCAGGGAAGGAACTAGCTGTCTTAAATTAGGCATGTCTAAATGGCAATGTCTAAATAATGTCTAATTTTTTTAATCTTGATCAAAGAGCAGAATAGAAAATCAAGAGCTAGACACAGAGCAAGTATACAGTGCACAAGGAGAATTAGAGATAAGGCAAGAGGCTCATGTTCAGAGTGGGAAGTCATCAAAAGCCAAGCAGTGGGAAACACAATTAACAAGAGATGTGAACTCACCTTCCTTGGAGCTTTGACTCCTGGCCTACTTGTAATCCGCAGCCCTGATTTTGGTGTGCCCAGCAGTGCACACAACTCACCTTTGCAAGAAACAAGCTGTTGGCAGGGGAGGGCATTTTATTTCCCCTTCTGTAAGAGTCAGTAACTGATCTGTAGGTGAACTCCAGAATGCAAGCTCTTTTCCTGGAGGGTTGGTGTTGGCCTCAGCAAGCTCCGTAGACCAGGTACCAGAGACACAGGCTGGGACTGGGCTGCACCACGCAGCCTGTCTCTCCTGAAGCCTGACTGCTGTGCAAGCAGGACTGCCAGAGCAAGACCCTGATGCAGCTGCCTAACAGCTGGCCGTACCCCAAAGACTGACTTCTAGGTCCTGTTCCCTAAGGCTACCGCTACAGTTTACAAGAAACAGTCATTAAATGAGCAATTTTTACCTTTGATTGGTGATGGCGATAGAGCTACAGTACAAAAAGAACAAGCATAATTGCAAGAAAAATATTAAGGAAAATGAAAGATCAAAACCTAAAGAGTAGATTTTCTCATATCACCCAGCTCAACACATATTCCAGGCCATGAAGCAAGGGAGAAACTTTGCTACCTTTCCTAGTCACCTTCCAAACTGCCTCACAACCAGCATTAGCTAGGAGTTAAGATATTCAAGCCAAGGCCTGTAGTCACACACTGTGAGAAGTCTCTTTAAAAATAGTTTTAGCAGTTTCAACAGTTAAAAGGATTTCTTCTTTTGCCCCTATTCTCAGTCTTGACTATTTTATGCATCTGGCAGAGGTTTTGCAACATATGCTCAGTGTGTTGCTTCTTCCCCTCTTTTTGTAAAGAAAAAAAAAAAAACAACAAACAGAAACAAATGAACAGCTGAGGGGCAGAGGAGAAAAACCCTTGTCTACTTCTAAGAGAAAAAAAAAAAGAAACTTAAGAAAGCTATAATATTTTCATATGTATTGTTTCTCACCAGAGAAGCATTAGTTTAAATTTAGATTGATTACATTGAAATAGCATCTCTGAAGGACTTCAGAAAGATCTCTTCTCCCAAGTAACAGATAATAGGACAAGAGGAAATGGTCTCAAGTTGCTCCAGGGAAGGTTTAGGATGGATATTAGGAAAAAATTTTCCATGGAAAGGGTTGTCAAGCATTGGAACAGGCTGCCCTTGGAAGTGGTGGAGTTGCCATCCATGGTGGTATTCAAAAGACACGTAGATGTAGTGCTGAGGGACATGGTAACTTGGCAGTGTTGGGTTAATGGTTGGACTTGATGATCTTAAAAGTCTCTTCCAACCAAAACAATTCTATGATTCTATGAAATTGTAAACCCTAAAAAATAAATGCTTATTAAAAAAAAAAAAAACCTACACCAACCCCCCTGCTTCAAGGAAGGACATAATTTTGGTTTCAATAGACACAATTAAAACTACGATAAAGAGAAATTGGGAATTTGTGCCATAAGCTAAAGTCACACTAAAGATGCTCGACCTCCAAGGACGACAGCTGGGAAAAGCACTTGCTCCTGCCTGTCTCACTTGCCGGATCCTGTCCAGTAGCCAGGCTCCCACACAACCCCCAGGCAGCACAGGGGTAGCCGCCACCGATCCACACCGCACCGCTCCATCCCACCCCGCTCCCCACGACAGGGCTCCGCACCGCACTGCTCCTGTGGGCACCCCCGTGGAGCAGCCGGCCCTGCCTGCCGCAGCAGGTGTGATGATCAGGTCGCCTGATTTTTATACTGGGAGAAGAAAAGCAGTTCTCTCCTCACTCTCCCGCATCAGGTTTAATCCTACCCTGGAATTTAAATGAAGAGGCAGATCTGCTTCTTTTCTACTTGACTCTCTGGTATAATAAAATAAGCCTTGTGCGTTCTGCGTTGCCTGCCTCACAGCTGTCATTTCAGTGAGTTGCATCTTCACAAACAACCCATGGTTTAGACTTAAGACATTCTTAAACATTCTTATAACCTTTTTATAACTTATTAGACAGATACCTCAGTGGGAAATGCCATGAGCCTCCCCACCATCTTACACTGTTTATGCTAAGATTTGGATAGAACTGATTCAAAAATGGCCACATAATAAAACAGGAAACAAGTAAGTATCGCTTAGCAATTGACTCTCCTGCTTCTGTTATGTTGGCTCTTTCAAATTTGGTTTTATCTACTAAAAGGTGCAAACTTTTTTTTTTTTTTTTTAATCTCAGGAGGGTTTTTCTGTCAAAATGTGTCTTAGCCTAGAAAAACAACCAGTTACAAGAAAAAGCTGGTTTCCTCATTAGTCCATTACTGTGACCATTGATGAGATGTTTTTCTCTAAGCAGGTGGTTCACTCACAAGAAGTCTGGAAAATGCAACCTCACCTATTATTTTTTTTCTTTCTTATTTCTCTATTATAAAAGTGGTTGATAATAGAGTCTCTGTTCCTGAAGTTCTCAAATACATATTTTACATGCCCACAGAAATCCCATATACTGAAGAATTTCAAGCAGTTCCATCTGGTTTTGAGTTTCAAAATGAATTCCAACACCAATAAAGTAAGCAAAACCATTTCAAGCATTAGTTGCCTCTAACATCATCTCAGTTCAGTTCTCTTGTTAGCACTGATTTTTCCTGTAAAACTATGCAATGCTATTGCCTTCCTAAGTATATACTTGGAAAATAACATCATTGATTGCTAAACACAGGGTTGTTTGTGAAGGAGCTAGGTCAGAACACTAAGCTTAGTACAGTAAATAACTGAGGAGGAAATTTGGCTATAAACACTATTAAAGATTAAATTCATATGAAAAATGTGCTACAAGAAACAAAAGTACTTGAATGTCCTCTGCCTCGATAATTAGTGCCAACACATAGATTTCATGCTGCAATCATCACTTAATTATTTTCTCAAAGACCTAAAGATTCCAGAAATGTCAATTCAGCACAAAGCTAATTTTCCCTTACACTTCCCCAAACAGGAGTGCTTACGTTTTTAGAGTGACTGCAGCCTCGATTTAACACAAGGTGACAGACTCCAGGAGACCTTATGTCCCCGGTCACTGTAACTGTCAATGTCAAGCAGTCATTTCCAGAACAAGGGTGACAAAGGGCACAAGCCATATGCTGTTTGTATTGCAACAGTCTTCTGAAAGAAACCTCGGTTTATAACTTAGATGTGTGAAGCAGTTACTCACTTAAATCTCAAATTCTATTTTGTAGTAGAAAAAATATTCACTTTGGCATTCACTTGGGCATCCATCCCAAATTTACATAGGGGATCTTCACTAATTTTGTAGAAGATCCTCTATGCTAATTGCAAATATGTGTCTATATTTGCAAGAAAGCTATGCTGTAGGATCCCAAGGCCCAATTTGCCTCCCATGTGACTCAGAAAAATTTCAGTTCTCTATCAGAATAATTAGGAAATGAATCCACACTCTGGTCTTGTTGTTTAGTCTTTCTGAGCACAAGTGATGCGAATTGGTTAGTTCTCCCCTCCTAAATAAAAAAGCAGATCTCTGCTCTAACTAGAGATATTAGTAAAACACTTCTTCCAAAGAATTTTGTCTTTCATTGTATTTTGTGATATTATGATATGAATTATTTTTTTAAATCCCTCACCAACCTTATATAGGAAAGCTACGTTCTAAATATGAATTTGTTTCATACAGTTTGCTTCACTTGCTTTTCACTCTACCAAGGACCTAACTAGTTTCTTTCATTTCTGGGTCCAGCCCAACAGCAGAATAAGAAAAAGGGAAATGCCTTCTCTAATCCTCGAGTAGGCTCTCATTGTCTTTTAAATCCATTTTCACAGGAGACACAAAGTTAGGTGTTCAAAGCATTAACAACATCCCTTTGAAACAAAAGTTCTGTTTTTTGGGGGGAGATACCATCCCCTGGCAGTGTGAAACCTTCATGCGTACAACACTCTAGAGAAAGGCAGACTTCAGGCACAATGACAGTGAGATCTTAATAGCAAGAAGATTACATTTCCATTGGGTATTGTAAGTATAAGGCTTTTCTGTGTCTGAAGATAACACAATTTTGCCAATTCTTTTAAGTTACCTTCAGACGTGTTCATTATTTACTACCGGAATGTTAAATTCTGTCATATGAACAATGTTAACCCTTAGGGTTCTTTCTTCTGCATATACTCCTTTTAGGTGTGTCCATATTAGGCACAGTTTTCACTGGGTGAAATATTTGTTCATTAAAAATTGTTAAATTCAAGCAGTGTTATAGTTCGCAATAGCTGATTTTCTTGAAGTATTTTCAATAGCATTACAGAAGGCAGCAGACTTAAGAATTCATAGTATATTGAAGTGGAGAGCACTAATAATCAATTTCACCTAGGTCTTCACCTAAAAAGAGTTTCACTTTATACATTTTAATTCCTTCCCGGTCAGAATCCTTGGCAACTTTATTAATAATATATATAAAAAAAAAGGACTGAATTAAGTCCCTTCCTTACAAGATCTCCTGTCTTTATATCCACCCAGGTGGATGACAGGAACAAGAGGCCGTGGGGCGGAGACCAAAACCCACCCACTGAGAAAGAGAGTGGGGAGAACCAACTGACACTGTGTGCACAGACACACAGCAAAGCCCAGTACCTTCCTTTGCTCTGAATGCAAGATTTAGCTGGTTACATGGATGGATTCACAGCACAGATTTTACTTCTCACACAGAGATTTATTGAGCTGTAACGAATTACGAGAGTCCCTGGAAACAGGTTGCTGGTGCTCGTCCTGTGAGATTGCTGAAGGCCGCTGACAGTCTGGCTGAGATGAGGGCACTGCCTCTGGTCTGAATTTTTATAGTAGCTGCCAGCAGACACACGCTACAGATTTAACGCGTCATGTTATTTGAAGCTACATACACACGCACACTAAAAAACCCACCCTGACAAGTGCAATTCTGGTATAAAGCTGTTCGTGTCAGCAAATAACAGTTGCAATCCCAAACTCTCACCCTTCCAAAACTCCCCCTGCCAATTCTGCAAAAGTGTGAGATTATTTTGCTAGCAAGTTATCTGTGACAATAATATAAATATGCTCATTTCTCACAAAGAAAGAAAATAATACTTGGCTCCAAAAATCTGTTAAAAAATTAATTAAAGCAGACTAGAGCACGGATATTAAATGAAAACAGAGATGTAAACCAATTCTACATCAGCTGTTTTAAAACTTCATGAAGGAGTTCCAACTGTTCAACAGACTTGCTTGTGAAACACTGAGGAAGGCTGAAAACCTCCCAACCTTCCGATTCCAGGACCAGTTAGCTATAATTCCAAAACAAAACATTGTTCTTCCAACAATTCTATTCAGAGGCCACATTTCAGTCAATATCAAGATAATAAAAGCAGTCTAGAATCATGACATGCTGCATAAGGACTGAGTTAGTAGCAGCAAGCCCTATCAGAAGACCTGTTCAAATCAGACCCTGCTTTCCTTCTCTATCCCAACAATCTCAAACACAAAGTCCGCAAAATAGCAGCAGGGAAAAAAGTTAAGTACCAAATCTAGCGAAATTTCCATCAAGAAAAAGAATGATGTTTTTCAAATTCTGCAGTATTATTAACATTGTTTAAAGTCAACATTATTTCCCTTACTGCTTATATTGTCTCATTAATGTAATGGTCTAACAAACTCACAGTTAATCCATAAAGATAAACTTTTAAATATATTTACATAGATTTTTTTTTCTTTCAGAATTGCTTACCAAGTGTTTGTCAAAACTGGAGGAAGGCTTTAAAAAAGACCATAGTTTGCTGCACACGTTTTGTGTGATGACAGTTATTAGGTTCAACGTGAGTACAGTAGTGTTCCCACATGCCTTATGTTTCCACTAACAAATCGTTGAGGGAACGCATTCCTGTAACCAAATACTACTTCAGCGGTGGTAGTTGTCCAGCATCTTACCAATAACGTTGCATTAGGACAGACCATTAAAGGACCTGAAACTGTGATCCTGGGGCACCAGATCATCACTCAGTCAACAGGATCTGGGAACAGGTGATATAATTTGCCCTACTGCAAGTGAGACCTTTTCAGTTCTTTCATAAATGACGTTGGGTTTAAAGCAGTGGTTGAATAGAGGGAGTTTTGATGAGCATTGTGTTGAGAAACAATCAATATGCATAGGGAGAAGGAAAAAGCCTTTTTCTCCCTCAGATTTGGCTGAACCATCCCACAGGATGCCAGAGAAGGAGGAATCATCCATGCTTAATGCTGCAGCAGCCCCTCTTCATAAAGAAGCTTAATATAACCCATCACATCTGGGGAAAAAAGGCAATCATCTCAGAATCCATGCAATAGATTATCAAAGAAACTGCCATATCTTTTTATAAAAGCTGTTAGTGTATTCAGTGGGACTGAAATAAAAAAGGCTGAAAACATTACACACAGGAAAAAAACAGAGAGGGGAGGAAAGTACCCTTTAAATTACAGGTACTGGTAAACCAAATGGCTTGTGGAAGCTATATTTCACCAGCATAGCTAACATACTTGCTGCAGCCAAGATACAATGGGTTAAAATCAGCTTTTCTTAATTTAATATATATCTAATAATACAGGAGGCAAGGAGCCTCGATTCTGTCTGAAGCCACCCAGCTTCTTTCCCAGAGCAAATAAGTCACTGCTACGGCACAAAAGTATGATCTCACCACTTGCTTCGTTTGGTGTGTTTTGACAAATTACTGAAGAACTCCAATTCTTCAGTACCACATCTATTCAAGAATATTTATAGGCTCATTCTACCTGCTCATCCCCTCCGTTTCACTAAAAAAGACACATCTCCAAGGATGACTAACTGGAAAGGGGAACACAGGCACCCTTATTGGTAATTACAGCTGCGGTAGAGTGCCAGCCTCATGGGCTTGCATCTTCCTACAGAGCTCCAAGTGTCACAAGTGAGATGCTGAAATGGAAGAAAACTACTGAGGGACAATTATTGTTTTACCTCAAGTTCCAACTTATCATCCAAAGGGATTGATGACTAACTTTATTGTGAAAGTAAAAGCTGAAATGAGACGCTAGAAGTTTGGATGGGAGGTAGGTAGACCTGGGTGTGGGCTCTCCTCACTAAACCTGAGAGCAGGCTCTGAGTCCTTGTAATGAGTAAAAGGCCATCTAACAAGTTTTAAAATGCCCAGGAGGAAAACATGATTACAACTGCTCAGCACGTGCTGCTTCCACAGGGAGAACAGTTTGTTCTCTTGCTTATCTAAGGCAACAACTTGTTGACCAATGACAGACATTCTAAATTAAAACTAAAGCTAAAACATGTCTCTAATTATGCTACCACAAATGCAGTCTTTGGTGTACACTTAGCTTTGTGTATCAGGATCATGTAAAAACAGACAGATGAATTTTCAATGATATGAGATACTTGAGTATGCTTCTCTACACTGGGAAGTTTACATTATAGTAAAGCATCAAAACAGGGATGCAAATAAAAAAAAATTGAACATTTTACTGTTTATGTGGTTTTGTGTTTCTCAGCTGATTTCTGTTGACAAGAATTTTGAAGTAAAAATCTTCCATGGCAAAGATTCAACAACCACCTGCATTTTTTTTTTTTTTTTGGTTAGTGATAGCAATTTAAAGGAAGAATCGGGTCTCTGGGAGTGTCCCACCTGTGAAGGACTTGAAATTTGATTTTTCTCCATACCAGGTCAAGAAAATAAAAGCCTATTGTAAACTGACTGGAAGAAAATAGAAGAACTGAAGGCCAAAAATTTCTCTAGCAAACTGATGCTATCAACATTGCATGTTTAAACATACAATGTAACCAGAAGGCACGCTGCTTGCTTAGAGGCAATGTAGAAGTGTGATAAATGTCAGTACTAACAGTTGTGCGGGAGCATCGGTGCCTGCAAAAGCAGTCAGCGGTTATCCCTGCGGTAGCATTCCTGGACAGGAACGCACAGGTAGTAAAGGTCTTCCAGAGAGTTTTCTCTCCTCCATTCTGTTACCTTCATCTACCAACTCTCTGCCTGGCACGAGCTGTTGACAGATACCTGTAGACAAACCATTTTGAAGTCACAGAGGAACTCTCTCTTGGTCGTTACCTGTCCATCAATGTTTTCAGGGGGAAAAAAGTCCTTAAAAGTCCCAAAGTGTTAAGCTAGAAAAAGATACATTAAAATACTTGTCATTAGTTGTATACAGACTGAAGGAAGGCTCCAAAGGTAGTACACCACCAGGAAAAAATAAGCCTTTCAGTTTGTGTTATAGTACATTTTCAGAAATGAAACTGTGGGACACACCAAGCACTTCAAATATTGCACATGGCTGGGCATTTCAACAGCTTTTACAAATAACACTTTTGACATCCAGGAGAGCTAGTATTCCTAACAAGCATAAAAAGAAAAGAAAAAAAAATCCAACAAAATCCCAGCAAACTTTTCAAATGCAAATTTAATCTGACAGCAATCTTGTAAAAAGGTCGGTAATTTCAGAGTTTCCTACCAAGACCCAAACAGAAATAAAATCAAGTTGGGAATAGAACCACCGATGCATGGGTAAGCAAGGAGATATCTTGAGCTCTTTAAAAAATAATTTTGTATGCACACAAATGCATTTTGTCTTTGTGAGAACTTGAGCAAAGTAACTGAATGGGTAATAAATTATAACTTTTTTAAGAGCAGCACTGTTCATTCACCTTCATTTCTTAAAGGCTGAATTACTGACAAATGGATTTCTTAAAAGAAGGGAGGAAAAAATTCCAAATTATTTTTATTAGTCAAATGAGAGAATATGGTTCATTAATTCAAACAAATTAAATTCCTTAATGTAAGAGCATCAATATGCCAGACAGATTTTACAAATTTAACACGCTAACTTCTGTCTACTTTTGATCCACTATAAGCATTTAGCTAAATTTTTCTTGCAACAACCTCATCTTGCAAAGATTTATAGCTCTTTGATTTTTGCACTGTAACACACTCCCAGATCTCAGTGCAACTATTCATGTCATTAAATGTAGAGAATACACACACATCTTTTGCAAGAGTAGGGCCAAATTCTCAGACCAAGCTCCAAATTCAAGTAATAAGTCAATATTTAAGAAGGGAGCGGGGGAGGGGGGGGGAAGCTGCCAGTTGCCTTTATCATTCATTCAGTTTTCAGAATGTGTGCTCGGGAGGAAAGAGGGAAAAACCCCTCCCCTTCAGCAGAGTATCTAGGCAAACCATTCAAAGGAAGATGTATTCTGGGTAAAGACTGACAAGTTGCAAGTCTGTGGAAAAATTAAAGATGAATATGTAAAAGAATGTCTTACTATTTTAAGGTAATTCATGTTTTCACCTCAACACCTGAAAACGCAGACCTTGTTCTGTTACTATTTTTTTCCTTCTGTAGTTATAGGCATGTTTTTAATTGAATGAAACTGCAGAGAAACCACTAAAGGCAAACATCATAGTAAAAGCAGAGAAATGAGGGGACCTAAATCTTTGAGGAAAGTGATCCTGAGCTAGGATTAAGGAAAAAGACAGGCTTTTATTGTTCTTCTAGGTCTAAATTACCTTCATTTGGCTTCAGTAATTTACAAGTTAGTCATCTATGTTCTTGATTCAGACACCTAACTTGCAGTGCCTGTAGTCTCTTTGTAGTCTCTTGAGATCTAGTCCTTATCTTCAAGGGGGACAGAAGAAGTCATCTCACCATAAGCAACCACCAGTGCTCATCACCTGAATAATGTTTTGTGCTCCACTGGGCATATTGACTTCATCTTACTGACTCCATCTTACTGACTCCTGCTCCAGACACATTGGCATATTCTTGGATGTCTCCGTTTGAACCTGAATCACATCCCTCATCAATGTCAGTATTTCAGGCTTCTTTTGTAAACCCAGGGAGAAACATAAACACCTCTCAAGGAAAGTTCATCCCTTCCAAAGTATGCATAGGATAACTAGGATGAACTGTCTTTCAGGGGTCCCTGCCCTGCTCCCAGCACCACAAAGCCAGGTTCACTGGCTGTCTTTAGAACAGACATACTGAAGGACACTCATCACATTTTAGACATCTACAGTGCTATCATTTAAGCAAGGTAAAGCAAGATAAAGCCCACTACCGGGACTGTCTGGACTGGATGGTCCTTGGTAGGAGTTTGCTCATTTGAGATGCTATTTCACTCAAACTGGAATTCAGTCAGGCCTGCTGGAGCCTGACCAAGTAGCAAGATGAGCAAGCTTGACTCACTTTGGTGCCCACCTGGAGCCCATTTGTTCTTAGGTAAACCCATCATTTTTACCCACACCCCATCTCTGAACGTGAAGGTTTAGTAGCTTTACTGTAAAAGGGATAAGTTTTTTTTCCATTTTCTGGAAGTTTTGTTTCACCACCGTTACTATTAACCCCTGCTACTATTTCACATCTGCAAAACAAAGCTCATTACCATTTAGTGCAATTCAATTTCACACATGCTTCCTCCCCTCAGCTTCACTGTACCCCTGGGTTGCCCATCCTACTCTGGGTCTATAACTAACCTCTGTTTCAAAATATCTGGCTGCCACCATTCCTCCTTCTTTTATGGGCTTTGATAATAGCCGGTAAGCTACTTTTCCTCCCACTGATTACAGCTGCCCCACCTATTTTCTTTCCCTGCCTCCCTAGATGTACTGTCCGTGTAATCGCAGTCCCTGTGTGGCCATTTTTCCACCTTCTGTAAAATCTTCTTCCCCCTGCCCTACCCTTTCATTGGTTTTACAGTTTTGCAGGTATGTTGGGGTATTTTTATGTCTCAAATCCCACAGCAGTGCTTCACATTACATACTTAGAAACTGGGACTGAATACTGGCTGCAATCGCCAAGCCACAAAATGAATACACTCTGAGGATCAAATGTCTCAAGAGTAGAAATAAAAAACTGATGGAAGCCAATAGCCAGAACTGTTTTTGCTGCTTAGACATGGAGGCATGGTGAAGAGAGAGCGGGAGAAAAGTGTTTTCTCTGTTTCCAAGTGACTTTGTCACCAAATGCACTTACTCTGAAGGGCAGAATAAGGCCCATTGTATGAGGAGCTCTTTGGTAACCGTACAACACAACTGTCTGCTTAGAGGTGCTATGGCAGTGCCCATTGCATATTTGAACAATTGGGAATTCTACGTCTCATCCAACATGACCCATCAGGCTACGCATGCTCTTTTTCAAATGTCATGTCACTCTCTCAGCACGTGTGTGTTATATGTTATATTTTTAGTCCCTGGCCTCTTTCCTGGACCTGCTGTTTCTGTCCCAGTGACATGGATGCGGTCAGTCTCTGAGGGGCGCACAGGCAGCCTGGTGGTGACCCCACAAAAGTGCCTTTGCAAATTTATACTCTAATGGGTTGATGTACTGTGGAAATGCTGCCACCTCCAAAAGACAGCAGTGAAGGTACAGAAGCTCAGAGCCAAATTCTTAACAACTTGGGCGAAGGTGACACTGTCGTAAGTATTTTGGTAGTGGATTAAAGCCGGTATGCCATATACCGTTACTCAAGCTAAAAAACTTGACCAGAACTTGACCAAAACTCCAAAGTTAAAGCTCTTACTTTTATGAGGAGTCCTGTAGGACTGCTACAGCATCGCTGGGGAAGAGACTGATGGCCCTGGGCTGGGCCCCAGCCAGGATGGGGGGAGGTCCCAGAGGAGGCTGGGCAAGGCCAGGAAGACCCCTTTGTGTCCTGACAGTGGATTTTCGTGAAGGAAGTTCATCACATTGTGGAATTACAAAGTCCTATTTCCAACTATTGAAATCTGAGCAGATTGCAGTTCGAGAGGACACTGCTGCACTGTGAATCAAGCTGTGCTGAATATCACATCTCATCATATATTCTCATCTCCACATCTGTGCTTGAAAAAAGAGACTCCGTAATGAACTACGTGCAAAAAAGGGCACACATCATCAAACTGAATGGGTGTGGACGGATCCTGCAGCTAAGCCAGCTTAGACCTTTATGGCAAGCTACTTAAACCATGGCAAGCCCCCTTCAAAAAGAAAAATCTTTCAAAGCAAGCAGCATCTGCAGATCTTCTGCAGCCATCAGTGCCAGAGGCGTATTTCAACAGCCTGAAACGCTGCACTGCTGGCAAAGCTATGAATTTGTGGTGTGATACTGTAAGGGAGAGCTGAAACAAGGAAAATGTTTTTGATGTTCCAAAGTTAAAAAGAAGTTTTCAGGTCTTTCAAAGTCGTCACAGTTTATTATAACTCACTGATTAATAAATTTACAGTTCTATAAATGATCAGCCAGTGAAGCAGATAACTTGGAATATATTTAATAAAGATGAGGTTACATCTATTCTCTGTACATAATTTTTGAAGTTTAAGTTAGAGGTAAAGTCCTGGCTCCACTGAACTCAGGGGAATTTTATAACTGATCCCTGTAGCACAAGATTTCACCAGCTATTCTGTTTTTTCATACAAGTACTGAATTCCTGACTTTGAACTTATGTTTCTCTACACTGGCCCAAGTGTGTTTCAAATGCACGAAAAGAAATTGAAGAACAAGAATATACACAACATACCTTGTGCCTGCCACTGCAGGCATCCACAACAGTGTGAATTATAGCAGCACAAGTCTATAATTTCTAGCAATATTGGTAGTTATATCCCATTTCAAACTTGAACAAACAAATAATAAAATGCATACTTCTGGTATAGTCACAGCACATCCCCACGTCCTGAAATCTCCTTCCAAGCACAGAAATGATGGGTTTTTTGTTCTCATCATTCTTATGATATGTGACAAATGCAATATCCCTACAACTGCCACAGTCAAAAGGTAGAAAACTCGTATTACAGTAACACAAACAGCAAACTCTGCAAGTTTGAAATCTCACACACAACAAGAATTTATTTAAAGGACACACTGATATTGTAGATTTGTGCATAGCAACTTGTGGTGGATTAGTAGTTCAAGTATATATAACATCAGGAAAATGCATATAAATGCAGTTATTTTATATTCATTAAAATTGGGACATTCAGTCCCAAGAATAATTATAATAAAACTTACACTAACTATAATAAAAATCATGTTCATAACTTTTACCTGGTAAGTTAGTGCTGCTTAGTTGGCAGGCAGTAATTTATTAATCCAAAGTGGTCAAACTATTGTGATTTATGTGACTGTACTCTTTTCATGTAACCACTGGTGAATACCAATTACTTCATACATGATACTTTCCTTAAGACTTGGAAGAATCAGCCTCTCCTACATGGAACAATTGTGGCTCAAAATACCTGGATCACTTAATTGTCTTTTCTGATCCCCCATCTCTTAACTGGGGACAATCACCATTTCATACAATTTTTATTAAGCAGTGTTTGCAAATGTAAGGTGCTTTGAACCTGACAGTGCTAAGTGCTACTAGCGCACTGCAATTACAGGTAAGACAAAGATCTTTCATAAGTCTTCATAAATGCACTCCGTGTTATCTCAGTTTCGATAAAAGTGGCAACTACTTGGATACATAAAAGGTTCCATCTACGATTGCCATATTAAGAAAATACAGATGTTTGTTGGATGTTTTTTGCTACATCCTTGGAAAATCACTGTCAATGCAATAGGTTTACCTGCTCTGTGTGGATGAAGACCACCACTTGTAACAAATTCAAAGAATTTGAAGCAGTAAAAGCAGAACTAAATTTAGGACTCCAAGGCTTGCATACCTTGGTGAGACTAAGGACAGACTGAGATTTATTAATTATATCAATATCGAAAATAACTAATTTCAGCTACAAATAGTCCTATTTAGTATCAATGTTTCCTCTCTGTACATTTGCAGCAAAGCAGCAGTTCTGACCCTTTTTAGCCTACATTTCCAGTGCTGGCAGCTGTGCAAACACAAGGTGGTCCAGCCAGTTCCCATTAGTCACACCCAAACTGCAGAGCAGGCTCTGAGAGGACCCAGTGTCCACCTCCCCTTGTCTAAACACCCAGCCTGCTTCCCAGGGGAACAAAGAGAAGGTCAGCAGGGGAAGAGAGGAGGAAAGAAGATGGTAGGCATCCTCTATGGTGGGTGCTGCTGGGGTGCAGCTAGGATGCACCCCTGGGAGCTCGGAGCTCCCACAGCTCTGATGTACACCACAGTCAGAACATCAGATGACCCATGATCTGTGATAAACACATCCATTTTAACACGTAGTCTCTGTAAAACTCCACATACTGACGAGGGCATAGGTTTGCATGCGACAAGGTTACAGAATTGAGCCCTACGGGCAACTCCGTGCTATTCTCGTTATTGCTATCAGGATTGCAGCAGTGATATTGACAGTGATCAGATTCGATCCCTTGCACTGCACTGCATGCAGATACACAAGATGGCAGTTTTCCACCCAGGAAGGTTTTGTGTTCTAAATTTAAATGAGATCCCATTTATAAATAGCAACAGAACAATGTGGTTAAATAGTCTCCTTTGCCAGCGTCATAACGATTCCAAATTGCATCAATGGAAGCAGAGAAAATTAACAGCTTTGCCTTAATCCTTTGTATGTTATGTTGGGGAACTTGTCAATATGACTCCGTTCCCAGCACTTCTATTCCTGTAACTTGCTGTAAAGAAAACTAAACAGAATGTCCCTAAAGACAAATTATCTAAACCAGAAAGGGGGCTAGGATTAAGGTAAAAAGTCCAAAGTTGAAGATACTGCCCGTGGCAACTGCTGAGATTGACTGTGCTTCTTAGAAAAAAAAAAAAACAAAAACAAAAAAACAAAAAAAAACAAACAAACAAACAAAAAAAAAGCAAGAATCACACAGAGCAAAATTAAAAAATAACTTTCCTACTTTCTAGTGGAATTCCCCTACAGTTTAATATTGATTCCTTTTCTCTAACAGTTGGATACAGCATGCTATACAACTTGGTTTCAGTGTGTTGCTCAGTAGAAAGTGCTGGTCTCCATTATATTACTGTAGCTTACGGAGGCATAGTTAAATGCCATGTAAATAACAAGCCATAGCACATTTCACCAGATGGCTGTTCAAAGGCTCGTGTAGGCATCCAGAAAATCTACAAAGATAGCATTCATAATGGGAGTAGTTACTAAGCACACCTCTAGAAGCAGTACAAATACGAAGAGTAATGCAGGAAAACAGCTAAAAAGGGAATAGGTCTGATTTATCACTGCACTACCCTAGTTTCACATGACTCTAATTCCAGCAATTTTCCCAGGAATTGGTCCAATCCAGTTTTGGTGGACAGAGTTAGAGTGGCTTTGGGCAGAGTAAGACAGCAATGAATCAGCTTCTCTACCAACTGTTATTATAGAGTTCTTCCTGTCTAAACCCAGGAGGAAATATGAGATATCTTTGAAATAACTGCAAAATGATCTCTTTGTAGTGATCACCACACATTTAGACAGAGGAATAAAATGTTTCCCAAGGCCAAAAGAAACTGGAAAAAGTTACTTTCATTACCAAAGCTGTGACATAGTAGAAATCTGGAGAGATAAAGGATCGCCTTGCAAAACAACTGTGTTCATATACTCTGAGAGCCTCTCTGCTCAGACGCAGAGGTGGACACTGCTGCAGCCTCCCTGGGGGAGAGCTGCATTATATTAAAAACAACAAAAAACCCAACCCAACCCAATACGCCACGCAAGTTTGCTGTAGGCTGCTACAGGCTCAGGCTTGCTGGGAAGGCTAAAGCACAGAGATGGGCTCAGTCTCTTGTCCAGCCAGGAGGTTGTTGGCCTCATTGCCAACAGCAACTGAGAAGACACCTTGCAGAGACTAAGATTTTGTCTTCTTGTTTGTTCCTATGTGCTCTCTCTTTTTCTCTTTTTTTTTTTTAATTTAATTTACTAAGACAAGTAAATCAATATATATTCACTTGTATATCAAATATATACAAATGAAGAATATAAAATAGTTTATTTCAACTCCACTACATGTAAAGATTCTCATTTCTAATGCATGCTGATGTAAGCAAGTTCTAACTAGAAGGTAGTAAAGGCAAATACCAGAGTTTAAACAGAGACGCTATCACACGTGAATCTTTGTAGGGGAATTTCTGACTTGAAATCAAAGCCAAAGGAAAAATTATGTTGAAAGATGCAGAGCTGTGATGACTTCATATTGGAAGGGAGCTGACTTCTGACCATGGAGAACAGGAGACTCAAAAAAGAGGGGTTTAGTATAACCACCCTTAGAGCTAAGTTTACTAGGGTTAACAAAATGG
This sequence comes from Charadrius vociferus, assembly GCF_000708025.1. Classification (NCBI taxonomy): domain Eukaryota; kingdom Metazoa; phylum Chordata; class Aves; order Charadriiformes; family Charadriidae; genus Charadrius; species Charadrius vociferus. The sequence continues at coordinate 561,417 of NW_009646412.1, forward strand.
TAAAGGTGTGAATACGAAATGGCAAAACCTTGGAATGTGGAAGGAAGATGAGCGGAGAGAGTCAGGCAAATTAAATAAGGTAAACCTTCAGAAAAGGGAAATACTGTGGATAGGGGTTTAGAGGAATTAATTCTGGAGTCCACGTGAATGAAGTGGGCTACCTGAAGAGGGTTCTTTTCAGGGGGCTGCTGGGGGTGCCATCCAACTGCCCAACCTAAAAAAAAAAATCACATCTAAAGGCTCAGTTCTAGCCATACACATTCTGAACGTTGCTTTTGGTGTTTTGGGGTTTTTTTTTGATGTTAAGCCTTAACCAGTGGCACATCAAACATTCCTTCACCAAAATCATAAGCTACCCTTTCTTTTCTTCAGTTTCATGTTTTGAGCTTCCATTTGCCCAGAGACATGTGACATACCATTATCTAGAGAACATGTAGATAAGATGTGTAGAATGTAGGTAATAGTTAGATACCTTTAAATAAAATCAAATAAAATGAAATAGTTATTGCAGCTGTGGGAGAAGTGTGGATGGTATGAGATAATGTCAAGGGCTTGGATGGAACACAAACATGCTGGCAGAGTTTTTATCTATAATCAAGACTTATTCTTACATCTCTGGGGTTTTTTTTGAGGGGTGAAATAGATATTAAATCAAAGGAGAGCTACTACACTTTAAATTTATTTTATTTAGCGGTAAGAATATTTTTGGCAAATTTTAGTTTAAGTTTCCCTCATTTGTTAAAAGCTTTCCTTCCCTATTCTACACCTTCTTTTCTCCTATGCTCAGGGATGCCTCATCATTTTAGTTAGCCACTGGGAGCCTGGGAGTGCCACGTAAAATCCCTGATTGACCAATAACAAAACTTCAGAGTCGATGCAAGGAAACATTGAGGCTCTTTGCAAATGCCAAAGAAGAAGCAAACTAACTAACTAAAAAAACAAACCAAACAAACACAAACAAGAGGAAGTGTGGGATTTAAGGTCATTAGGAGAAAATAAAAAAAGATAAAATGAACTACTAGAGGGGTTCAAGTTATATATTCCTAATAAGCTAAGCCAATCATGGCAGCACACTCAATAAGCAGAGGCTCACAGCGTATTTATTAGATGTACAGCTGTATATTTTATAAAGTGATTGCATATGTTGTTGGTGTAAGAGCATATTCTCATTGCAAAACTAAAAGAACAACTTAGTGGGGTCAGAATCAAATTGTAATTTGTTTTTAAGAAAAGTGCTTTCTAAGTTTGTTGTGGTTGAAATTTGTTTGATTAATTTGAATGTAACCAAGGTATAAGAACAAAATCTAGACTGCAAAGAACTTTTTTTTTATTGTTTGACGTCAGCCATCACTGGTTATGAAATGGCCTCAAAACCAACATTGTGTTAGACCACAAGTTTCTAAGATACTTCTACGTGTTCCTATATGCCAGCAGTTGTGAAGAAACAAAGTCCTTACTAATATTTCTTCTTCCTCAGTGAAGCACTGGATTTGCTATAGTACAATGAGAAAGGACGTTTGAAGAGACAACATCAACTATTTTTAAAAAGAAACCTATAAACTCTTCATTTACTATCATTCTAGTATACTCATAATTTATCAAGTACAGCGATACTTGTTTTCAACAAGGATGAATAATAATATTTGCGTTTACCTAAAAATGGGACCAGTCAGGGTTAAGGGGTATTATATCCTTCTTTGGTAGAGTATTGTTTCTCTACAAATCTGAGTGAAGGGATGTTGTTTGTTAAACAAATTTAGTACAAGAATAAACAGGTGACATCAGAATTGAATATGCATTTCCTGTTCTTTCAAAATGGTACTTTCCAATAAAGCAAAATAAAAGATACTAAAATTATTCCATACTTGAAACAAGAAAATTGACAGGTCATTGACTACCAAAACCAGGAAACGCATACCCCTTATTTTCTATAAATATTTGTTGTTTGTGGGGTTTTTATGGTTCCATGATCTAAATTGTATATTGAAATTCATGCATTTCAACTAATGACTGTCTGTATGCTGTTTATTTGTATGTGGAGGGGAGAGGTTTTTTACATGTTTTAAAGAAAGGGATAATCTGGCCGATTTTAATAGCAAGTTTGTTTTCAGGACAAAGTGACTGCTAGCACCCTTTGGAGTTATTTGGGTTTTAGGTAGATGCATAGTGAAAAGACACCTTTTGTTCTCAGAATGTTGTCCAAAATCAAACAGGAGTACAAGGTGGAAACTACCCCAAGCTTGACTTTTTAGTGTTAATACTCATTTGTGTGTCATGTTTAAAATGTATAGGTTGAGGAGAGGGTGAAACAGATTTCAGTCACGTTGCTAGATACGTGTGATTATGCATATGATAAACCCTAAAAATATTCAAAGCCATCTTCAAAAAGAATGCATGAATGCAAGCCATACAACACACATGTGGATCCCCCCCAAAATACACCTTAGAGGAGGAACGAATATAATAATGTAGTCTCTTGTATTTCTTGTGTTATCTCTGTGACCAGTCACAAGGCTCCTTATAACCTTATAACTTTAACCTTTATAAGGAAGGCTTAGTAGAAAGAGGCATTCTGTCCTGAGCAGGGACAGAAAGGAGCACATGGTATTCACAAGGAATGAGCTATGCCAGTCTTTTCAACCTCCAGTCTTTCTTTTTTCTCTCGAAAGAGGGAGATTCCAGGTGAACCTGCCAAAAATGCAGGGGAGGTCAGAGACTGTCTGCTGATCATTCCAGTAACAGCCTTCTCCAACAGCAGTGCTACATAATTCCCGATCCTAAGAGTTTTAAATGGCCACCCTCACAGATTAGCTAGTAATAAACAGTTCAGGAGTAAACCATATTAATTTCAATATGTGCTATTGTTGCATATCCGTTTTCATTAACAAAGTGGTTTTTATTCTAACAATTTTTAAAAACTCTACATATTTGGTGAAGATGATTGAGACATCTGATTTGTACCAACTTCCCTATGCCTTTGGAAATCCTAAATCAAATGGGGTTAACTGGTAGACTTTGGACACCATAAATCAGAAAGCTCTGGTAAGATGGGACATGTATTGCTGTTTCTTCCTCCCATAAACGCCGGTAAGACTCCTGGGGATCCTAAAAACTAGACCTGTAAGGAATAATCTGGTGAGTTATAACCAATATTTCAGTTGCAAGTGGGAAGAGGGTGTGGAATAGCCTAAGACTTCCAGAACGGCACATTTGTCATCAATAGGAAAAAAAGGGAGAAAGGCAAAACCAGTTTAGCTGACCAAAGGATGTGTAAAATAGAAAACAAATGTGGCAAATCCAGTGTATATTCCTTGTCAAAACTGGCAGTTCTGACAAGAGAACAGAAAACACTGCCTTGATAATTTTAGGTTTATTAGGATTATTTGAAAACCAGCACGTTGCAGAGGATATTTGCTAAAAGTAAGCCAAAGATGCTTGTGATGGCAAATAATAAAAAACTGACCCTGCTTCCGTACATGGGAAATGATGTACAATTCATTAATTCCACAGGCTTGCTCAATCTTGATGAACACAGATAAGGTAAAAAACACAATTAAATTTAATTTTGCATGGCCAACACTTACAACTAGGTTCTCTCTAGGGCTGGTAATAGGACTAATAATCGATAGACAACCGCCCTCCAGACTGACTAAAGAAAACATCACGCAAAACTTAAAGTAAACCCAACTTCTTTCTTCTTAGTTTGGAGCCTTTTTAATTGATGTAGTTTCCATCCCAAGCTTTTCCCCACTAAAGAAAGAATCAATGTAACTCCCTAATAATTTTATTGACTTGACAGACTTGTTCATCTCTGAAAGCTTTAAATGAGGAATGAAATTGCAATTGTCATGATACAGCTGAAAGCACTCACAAACCACTTCAGTTCCCCTTAACTTTTCCTACAAGTGGACAATATCCAGCACAGAAAATCCGGGTTACCACTGCAGAACGCAGCTGCCATGGACTCTCAGGAGCTTAGCAGATTAGTGGAACTAAATGCTTTGCAGTATGAGTCGGCTGCAAAGCTGCTGGAAAACTAAGGCCGCCACACAAAACAACATTTCACTGGCGCATAAAACTAAGGCCGCCACACAAAACAACATTTCACTGGCGCATAATGTAGTTGTGTAGGCACAACTGTCTGAAAGTGAAAAAAACCCTAACACGGTCAGACTACATAAACAGTGTTTTCCTGTGAAACAGCACTATATAAAGAAAAACATAAAGGTAAAATAGTACATGGACTCTACGATGAGCACTGGTCAGAAAAGCCCACCTACCGTGCAAGATTCCAGGTGAGGACTGATTCCCCTTTGAACGTGTCCTCCTTGAGACTTTGTGCATATTGAGACACATGTAAGTGATCCCAAAAATTGGTTAGCACAACAGAAATGACAGCAATTCTCTGTCTTTTTTAATTTTTTTTTTTAGTAAAATTGGTAAAAAAATCAGTCCTGTTCTCTTTTGTACACTTTGTACCAGGTGGTTCCTGCAGGCAGCAAAAGGTGTCGTTTTTCTTCTAACAGGTTAGTGGAGAATGCAGGGAACTCAACAACCAAGGCTATAAGAGCAAGAATGTGAGAGCCCGAGTGGAGCAGAAATAGAAATTGTATCATTGTCACATACAGTGAACAAGAACACTCGAATACCAGGTTGGTAAAAAGGTCATAACCCATGTATGTCAAAGCAGGATGGTGAAGGAGTTTTCAAATCCACCAGCGAAAACAGTCACGGTCTTTGAAGGAGAGAGACTACTACAGTTTCTATCATAGAAGCATTGGCAGGACAGTAGGGTGCTGACCCCTGGACAACTGAGACTTTTAAAGGTCATTTAAGAAAAGACACATGAGTTTTTAAGGCCTTAGGAAGAATCAATTGCTTATGGGAAAGGAGGAGTTAATAGGGAGGGTGGGCTGGGTTGGAGGAATGTTGGGCAGCAGGCGGCAGCTCAGCTCGTGAGAGCACGTGAAGATAAGAGCAGGGCATTAGGGGAGGAAAACAAATGCTGTGGGGATCACGCTAGGGAGTACAAGGCCAGGGAATGTACCTTTGCTGTAGAAGGGCTAAAAACAGCTGCTGCTAGAAGAGGATGGTGAGGGTGGGAGGAGAGACCAAAGAAAGAAGTTTCAGATATAAAAAAAAATGGGAGGGGAAAAAGAGTAAACTGTGAGTTGGCTCACGCTAAGGCAGCAGTTACAGTGACGTTGGAGAAAACACAGGAGAGGAGATGGGAAGGTGAGGAGCACAACTCTTATAAGATAACTGAGAAGCTTAAACAGAAGTGACCAGGTACGATGGGTAGAGTGGCTGCAGTACAAACTAGAAGACAAATAGCACACTGAGGTCCTGAGGACTGGCACAGAGACCTTCGGGATGATCCCAGTCCACCTGGGACTACACCGAGTGAAAGTAAATCATGCCCACGACTCTGGAGTCCATATGGCCCTTTGCATGATGAGGAACAAGCATATGAGTAAACAAGGGCAACCTGTAGTTGTAAAAATAGCAGGGCAGGTAAAAATACAGGAGAGAAAGGCCACTGAGACTGTGACCAGTGACATACAAGCAGCTGCTGCTCAGATTTAAGCCTTGCCTAAAGAATTGGAACTTTTGAAGAGCAATACCTATGTGGGGTGTCTGGTGGCTTAAGAACAGGTTGGTTTGACTAATACTGATCAAAATCACTTGGCTTAGACAGCCTGTGTGACCACCAAATGGGCCACGTGCAATGCTGAATCCCCAGAAACACCAGACATGGGGAATTATCTGGTTACAGCCAGTGTTATGATGTGTTAAGGCAACTGGCTTGGTGTCTGTAGGACTTAGTTTGGAAAAACAAAAAAACCCAAATGGCTCCAGAGTCACATATTGTTAAAAGCAGCTACTGTCTGTAGTTGTTTAACTGGTGCTGGAGGGACGTGGAGTCTAGTTATGGTGAGCTAATGTTCAAAACCGTGGTGCTAGAGGATTCATTCATCCATTGCACATGATTACGGGGCCTCTGAACCCTGCTGACACAAACCCAGTGAATTTGGAAGGGCAGCCTGGCAGGGCTGGGAGATCTCTGCAAGAAGGAGAAGAGACTAAGAAGGAGAAGGTAAATAAATGCAATAGTAAAAGGAATGCAAGTAGTTATTATGCTTGCCCTAGGGCAAACAAGTCAGGCCTTTGGAAGTGAAGGACAAGATGGACCCCTGCAGTTCTGGGTACAGGGTTTGCCTGCAGGATGGCACAGAGGGGTTTTTTATTTTTCTTTTTCCAGGAGTGCTGGGTGAGTCATGAAGATGCCATTTGAAATAGATCAATAATAGGGTTTGGAATAAAAAAATGGAGCACCTGGGAGAAGATACAGCCAAATGGATTAAGAAACTGCTTTCCAACTTTATGCATAGGTTGGCAGAAATCTGTGCTAGAAGTGAAATAGAAGGTCTCAAGAGTTATGCGGTGAAACCAGTGCAGGTGATCTCTGGCAACACAAAAGCAATGCTTTCAGCCCCGCTAGCTGTCAGATTTTAAGATTGGGCAGGTCCGCTTGCTGTACTCTTTGGGACACATGATTAGATTAAAGTATGATCAGCCAGGGGAGACATAATACCAACCCTAATGGGGTAGCTGTAGATGTAATAATGAATGGTCCTACCTTGTTAATAGAGTCTGGTGCAGCTGTTGATGTTTTGAAACACACTGGAGGACACAGCATACAGGCAAGTCTGAGAGGAGGGGTGGTGTAATGGTATTCAGAAAGACAGGAGCAAAATAGCACTTTAGGAAATGGTCTCCAATTCAGAAATGGCCTCATCTGGATGCAGCTAATAATTGTTTGTGTGGGGGTAATATAGAAACAAAGCCCCACAGTATTCCTTGTTACACAGTGGTGAACTACAGTGAAGCTCCAGAAACGTTTGAAATACTGCAGGGGTGAGTGGCAAGACAAATTTGTACACGTCTGCTCAAGATAAGTTAGAGTGTGGAAAGATTAATACACTTGTATTAATAACAGGATCTGATCCAAACTCACAGAAATCATATGAATGTCCAAGTGGGGCCAAGGAAGGATTGTGACCCGCTATTATTAGCCCCGTGGATTATGGAGTGCTAGTCCAATGAGTGGTTTGTATAATTTACCAATGTATTATAGACTGGATGGAAAGATGTGGAGTCTGGATTTAAGGGCAATAAACACTATACCTCCACAAACAGCACCTAGTGCTGTTAAACTTCTAAAACATGGTCACAGAAGTACAAGGACATATAGAAGTTTTCAGTCATGAACATAGAAATATTTCTTTTGTTTCTTTTTTTGTTGTTGGTTTGTTGGGTTTTTTTTGCCTTTCCCTTAGAAAGGAGTGCTGGCATAAGTTTGTTTCTGTATTTCAATGGAAATAGATATTACTTCACATGAATTTCTCATGAGTTTCACAATAGTCCTGCAGTCTGCCAAGCACACATCACCTGAATGTTCAATGAGTTAATCCATGAGTCAAGGAAAAATAAAATATCATAGGTGCTCTAGTAAATTTCTGTTATTTTTGTTAAAAACCTTTACATTTTTGATAAATAAGGAAGTTCATATATCATTCATACACACAAATTATGCGAGGCTATTAAGGAACAAGAGGTACAGCATTCCGCACTGTCCATAACTCCTGTGACTGCTAAAGGAGTTTAGCGTACTATTTAAATAAGGAATAAAAACCTTAACAACATTTGAAATCTACCGACAGCTGAAATACCACTCAAAATTACTCTTCTGTGTTAAAGAGCAGGAACAGACTATATAAAAATATAATAAATTGTTTAAAACTCCTTTTTCCAAAGTACATACATAGTGAAAAAAATCCATTTTCTAGATCTTTTTTCAGTATAATAGACATCAGCCTTAGATCAGTTTTTATCACTAGACATTGCTACCGGCAGATGTATTGTGCAGCAGTCGCTTATTGAAAATAACAATTTGGCTTTTTGTAAAGCAATCGGTGCTGCAGTCAACTGAATGGCTGCTTGACAGGAATCGCTTGCAACCTACTCTGGTTTCTGCTTCCCCAGAACTGATTCCTGTGGAGTTCCTATCCAAACTTCATCTCAGTGGTAAAATTAGACAGGCATATTTTAAGAGTTGTAATGTTAGTGTAACTGTACAGCCTAAAAATCAGTAATAACACCTGTATTTTAGCATTTGACATTACTAAGCATTTTAAAAATAGCACAGGAAAAAAGTCTGCTTGAATAAAACGGGCTAGTAGTAATATTATAGTGCAGGCTGAACTTAAATTGATGGTTTACCTCTGTATTTTCATTAAGGTTGACAATCTTTCCAAAAGGCTCTGTAAATTGCTGGGTCACAGAAGGGGCAAGGACAGCAGCAAAGAGCTGAGACTGCCTCTGTAAAGGTGATCCTGCGTTGAACAAACTGTAACCAACAAGCTGCAAATTGCAGTTTCTCTTTCAGGTTGATCCCGGTCCAGCATTTACGGTTTCTTTTCTGATGTCTTTGACACTTGCTTCTTTATGGGAGAGATAGTAGAATCATAGAATCATAGAATCATAGAATGGTTTGGGTTAGAAGGGCCCTTGAAGATCATCGAGTTCCAACCCCCCTGCCATGGGCAGGGACACCTCCCACTAGACCAGGTTGCACAAAGCCCCATCCAGCCTGGCCTTGAACACCTCCAGGGATGGGGCATCCACAACTTCCCTGGGCAACCCGTTTCAGTGCTTCACCACCCTCACAGTAAAGAACTTCTTCCTACTATCTAATCTAAATCTACCCTCTTTCAGTTTAAAACCATTACCCCTTGTCTTATCACTACACTCTCTGATAAAAAGTCCCTCCCCATCTTTCCTGTAGGCCCCCATTTTTAGTGCCATTAATACATCACTGCAGTGAGATGGCGTTAAGGCATCCCTCCGGCTGCACCAGGGAAGACATTTATCTTGTGTGGGTTGGGTAAAGGAGAAGGAGAGGCGGGAGCATTCATGCTGTGGGTCAGAGCATTCGCAGGCAGCCCGACGGTGAGATGCGAGCAGAACATTTGCCCTCAGCACAGTAGATCCACACGGGCTGTGGGCAGCTTTCTGAAGCCACCCGTGGTACACCAGACTTGCTTCACTGTTCCCTGTCTGGGGGAGCCAGTGAAACAGGAGGCTGACAGATGACTGGCTAAAAAGCTGCTACTTCACTTATTTAAAAGTCCACACACATATTTAGGTTAAGCTTTAATGAGCACTTTTTCCTTTTCTGCAATTTTTCTTTCTCTGCTAAGCTGAAGGGCAAGCGGGTCTCTCCTAAGAAGTGAATAAATCTGGGCATGGCTGGGGAAGAGGGAAGCCAGTCTCGGCACTTCCCAGCATCAGCAGGTAAGAGGGCTTTAAATGTCAGTATTCTCATCCATAATGACAGCCTCTTTGAAAGGCTGGAAAAGCCTCAGCAGCAGCTTACCACCATAAATCAAAACAACAGCTCGACACAAAACGAGGGTTTGTTCCTATTTGTCTAACATCTTACAGTGCCATGCTTTTTCAAGGCATAAAATAGTTTTCAGTCACAAAATAATTTTCCTTCTACATTTTTCCATAATAGACACAAAGGAAAATTCATAAACTGTACCCATCCTTCTCCACATCATTATACAAATAAAAAAAAAAATCTTGCAATGCAAAGACCACTGTTGATTTCAACAGTTGATCTAGGATCAGGTACAGAATGTTTGGTCTGTGCTTTTTCACCCCTTTTAAATGGAAATCCTGATGTAATTTTAATAGCAGTGGCATGACCTCTACAATTTAATGCTGTCTTGCTAATGAATGAAAAGAGATGTCAACACAAGTTGCACCATCAGTTCTAGGGACACCTTGCTTCTTCAGTGGTTTTAAGACTCAAAACCTACATGCATTAAGTTTAACCTAATCTGTAAGGCAACACTTCCAAAAGAAGAGTTTGTACCAGAAAAGAATGTGGGATCTTTTTTTCCAAAGACATTCAAGTCAAATTATTCTGGAAGATTATAACAATCAATAGCCTAAATAATCTGTCTGTTCAATGCATTTTCTTGAAGACTACCATACAGAAATTTTCAAGTTGTTCCACCCCATACAAAATACCACTTTAACATACTGAAGGAGAAAGGATGTTTTAAACTACACTGAATGTCTATTAAGACTCATGTTGAGCACCTTCATTAAAACCTTGATTATTTAAAATATATTTGATTTTCATTAATTTTCTCTGTTAACTATTGTGAATTTTATTCTTGAATTATGTTTTATTTCCTTCTTTAGTGCTATTTATATGTTGCAGATTAATTCCTAAAGCTTTTCTTGTGGTGGGCATAGGCTTAGGTGGGTGCAGGCTGCACCACAGGACCAGTATCTTACCTGATTCCAGCTGCAGTACTGCTCAACAGGCACCATTTTAACAGCTGTGGATCCTAATGCTTAGCTATTTAAACTGTCATAGGATCATTTAATTAAATAGTCTCTGGAGCTGCAATCTGGCCTAATAAATAAGCTTTAAAATAATCTCGATTCTCACAGGCACTGTATACTAGCAACGTAATGGCAGCTTGGCTCCAAATATCTTCATTCTCAAAGCAGAAGGCATTTGATGAACTCCAGATAATTCCACCTTCTCTGCGATCTTAAGCCTTTGCACTGTGTGTGTACACTGTGCAGGCTTTTATGCCAGACAATGATTAAGGTTTTCAATAGTCCACTGCCTTAATAGAGCTGCAAGTCCTACCTCAGCAGCAGAAATATAAAGTCCAGTGTAACGTTATGGCAAAGTCCATTATTTAACCTTAGGATTTCATATACTGCACCACTTGAGCTTTACCCTTGCAGTCTATAAGGTAATAATAGTCATTTCAGTGAAATTGCAGCCTTGCAAAGCTCTGCCACATACACAGCCTCCTTCACTGTAATACAAGATTTACAAGGCAATATGTAGGAACTGGAACATTTTAAAACCTGATGTGGATATTTGAAGTAGCAAAGCACTTTACGATAGTTAATGGTAGCGGATGGATGACAAAAATGAATCATGATAATACTATTTTTCTGTAGAGGGGTGAGCAAAACAGATGTTAAGTCTCATTTTTCTTGATGTTCAAACAGATATTTTTTCACGGTATCCTCTTTAATCTAAGTCAGATCTCTTTCCATTACAAATTCCCTTTGCTCCTGTTGCTCTCGGTGCAGGAGGGCATATGCCACTCCCTTACTCCCAGCCTGCTCGCCACTAAACAGGTTGGGTTCCTCACGGGCTTGCAGGTCCCCATACGTGCACAGGCTGCCCAGCGCAGGAGCAACAGGCCGTGGTGGTGGCCCAACCCACGTGGCACACTTTGGTGTCCTTTCTTGTTCTTGCAGCCTGAATGTTTAATAGGCAAAAGAGAAGATCCGTCCTTCTCTGCCTAGGAGCCAAGGCCCAAGTGCCTAGTGGTGTCACAAGCTGACTCACCAGCATCTCCCTCACCTTCTCTTGCAAATGCTTTATCTGATCAAAGAAGGTCTGCTTTCCTTATTCTGTAATATACCCTGCATGTTAATACCTGCGAGCCACATTTAGATCAGCAACAAAAGGAAACAATTTAGGAATGAACAGGCTGACCCAAAGTGGTTTTTCTTCCCTTAAGGATCATTGTTTTGTCTTGGAAAGCAAAGCCCCTGAAATCTGTATTTTGTATTCTGCATGTCTGATGTGAAGTAACAGTAACTTGATATGAAGGACATCTTGAAATATTCTGCCTTTGTGAATATGAATGTAGGAATCTGCAGAAACTGTGAATGAACATTTACAACAAACTGTGAGCCTCCTACTGATGCACTCAAATACAAAACAGGAGGCGAGAGAGAGAAGGAAAAGAGATGAATTTGTTTTCCTAGCAAACAGCTGTCTTCTTTAACAGAAGAAACTAAAAAGAAAACAGTGTGCGAAGAGGCCAAAAGCTGCATTAATTACAGTATTTTTAGATGCTACAAGCACAATTTTGATAAACGTTCTAAACTGTGAAAAAACTGTACTGTCAATGCAATTAAGTCTTTTTTCTTGGTGCAGCATCATCAATGCATGTGCCTGCTGAGAATATATTGTGGGCTGTGCAGTGCAGTTACACTTTGATTAATGATTCAAGGCAATCAGTAGGGACCACACTAACTCCTGGGGGATGCCACAGTAAGCAGCACAATGTCATCGTTTAATTTATTCTCTTGACCTACATTAGAAAGAGTGAAGACACAGTCAGTATTAAGGGCCAAATTCCAGCCACGGTTATAGAAAAAAAAAAAAAAAAACCTCTCACAGAGTTAAAAATCATAGGTACACAGTTTAGGAGCAAAATTTGGCATGGAGAGATTACTTCTTGGATATTTGGAGGTATGTTATTTATTTATTTAAATCAACCGGAGGATGTGGGAAGGTGTCAGACTAATTCTTATGTTAGCTTCAATGGCTGGGCTGCTATGGGAGGCCCATACCATGAAAAATAATCTCTCTAACTGGAAAAGCTAGATCTTGTTTCTTAGCTGCTTAGTATTTCTATTTAGCCAGAGCACAGCATTAGAGCTGGTATTTTATCAGGACAAACGTAAAAGTCAGTCCGAAATAATCCTTTTGCTAGAGGCAGCCACAGCTAGTGACATCAGCCTGTCAGATGGATTGCTTTTCTTCACTGACATGAAGTCCTCCATTTCATGCCAGTGGGCAGTGATCATATTATCTCATGAAGTATTCAGAGCTGAGCAAGGTAATACATATATATATTTGGTTTTGTAGCCTTCAGCTCTTAGAAAACACCAAGAAATTCAAAATGTTGTAGCACCTCCTTCAAACAATGTTGTCTACTCTTTGGGTAGCAAATCTGTCCTCTGCTTCCTGAACCATCTCTCTGTACCGTATTTATTCTTGCCCAAGGTCTCAGTTATTATCTTCAAGTACGTCATTGTTTCAACCAAGGTTAACTGAAAGGCCAACATTAGCAACGTTGCCAACAGCATTGTTTCTCTGACATGCTGAAATTTTCTACAGAGAAGGTGAAACTCATGGGCGCTAGACACAACATTTTCTCCAGGGCTAAGTGTTTGGAATGTATTTCCTGAATAACCAAAGGGCATCTATGTGCAAAAGTTATTTTCAGCTTTGGCTTCATTTATAAACTCAAAGCATCTCGGCTGTTCTCATTTTTTCCCATAGGAAATAGATGCAAGAATAGATAGCATGGATGCTAGTCACATTACTTTCTGCACTTCAGAAAGCTGCTCAGACATGACAGTATGAAAATCTACATGATATGAAATGTAACAAAAGAATATAAATGCTTAGATATATGAGATACAGATAAGGAATAATTCTGGCTGTAGCGGGAGTTGTCTGTTTAAGCAGCTTCACTGGGTTTTTATACAGGAACACGCATATCAGTGGAAGTTTAGTATTTTTCCCAAGTAAAAGTACTGTAAAAGTTTCTACATTTTTTTTTTGAGGTAATCATTAAAATTCTTATGATATTGCTTATGAAGTGTACTCCACAGGGTCATATACACTGAAAATTGACTTCAAATCTACCAATTGTCACCCATTAAATACTTCCCCTGAGTATGGTCATAAAAAAGATCCAGAACAAAACAGCACACTCTGTGCTTAGGAAGCCCACAAGGAGCTGCTTCTAGCCTAGCATTAAAGAATTCAGGCAGTAACACTGCAACTCTGTCAATTGTCTACTAAATTTGAAATTGATGAAAACTTGTAAAGACATTCACTATTCACTCACCAAGAGTTTCTCTTTTTATCTTTCAGTGCATAAGAAAGTTGATTTTAAATTGGTAAGTCGCAGCAGCTGCTGAAACCATCTTCTATGTATTTATAGGCAGTTCATCAGCTGTCATGGGCTGCCATAGCTTTCCTCACATTAAAACCAGAGATGGTTTAGTGCCTACACCTTTACAACTGGAACGGTACATAAAGCTTGCTGTGCCATAGAAATAGTCTCAGATTAATCACTTAATTATTGCAAAATATTAAGCTTTATGTGTTAGGCAAAACCACTTATTTCTATTGCTGAATCAATATAACTGGTATGTATGTCTTAAATTAATAATGTATCTCTCTGAGCTACTTAAGAGGGTCAGGTTCTTTTATACGCATCAGGCATAGAAATACAGCTCTCACCCTTTTTTTCTCCCTCCTTGTGTATCCATCTCTCTTTATATAAAGAGGTAATCCATTCACCCTGAAAAGATTAAAATGTTTAACCCTCAAAATCTACACTTCAAAATCCTTCAGGCACTTGGAACTGTGCTTCCATGCTTAAGCAGAACTAACCCAAGACTGAAAGAGTTGAGGAGTAAAGTTACTTTACTGGCAGGCAGTCTCCATTCCAAGGATTGCTCTTACCATTAACTATTTAATATAAAAATAGGTCCTTGGACCAGTCACCAGAACCACTGTATCTTATTTCTGCTGCCCTCCCCTTGTAAGCCCTACCAGCTAAGAAGCTCTATTCTCAAAATTTAAAAGAGAGTTAGTTGGACTGATTTCAACAGGAGGAAGGAGGGTAACCCAATCGGTGTACACCACAGACTTTTATTTCCCTGGCAACACACTTTAGGCACTTAAATCCTTCCTCAGTGAGTCCTTGAATGTGTATTCTGCAAATGGAAAAACAACTTAGAAGCAGCCAATCTAAATTTAAGAATAAACTGTCTAGTCTTGTTCCAAAGAAAATGAGATTAATTGTTCTTCAGAAGAGCCCTCCTCTCTCCTCTGACTATGGAGAAAAACTGGGTGAATCCCTGCAGCAAGAAGCCCTTTCCCTGAACTCTGTGGCTGCTCCCTTCCTGCCTCGTGGTCTCATGTCTACAGTCATCCTCTTAACAGTCACTGGACAAGAGAAGCCCAATTTGATAAGAATCAAAACTGACAAAATATCTACCTGACCAGGTGCCTCAGTGTCCTTAGGGACCAAAATTCAAGGCCTAAATAGGAAGAACATAAGACATTACCGACTACCTAGACAGGATGGCAGCACTGACTGCTATGCCATGAGAGATTAGAGGCAGAAAGGGCAGGAAACACGAGAATAGTAGGAGCCTTCAATTACCCTTATGAAGATTCACACTGGTACATAACACAGAGATCACATTTTTATGAGGCCATTGATAAGTACATCTTGAAGCAGCTGTGAAGACAGCTCGCAAAGTGGGACATGCCCCTTAACCTTGTCCTGACTATCGCATGTGGATTGGCTCGTCTCAAAACTGTGCATGTGAATCTATATAAACTCTGTATGCCTACGGAAGCAACAAAAGCCAAAAAGATATGCCGCAATTTTGCTCTTTCAAGAGGTAGAGCCACACAAAGATGAAGAAACTTGTTTAAAATGAGCAGCTAAGAGAATTAAAACTTTACAGACAGTGTGGAGATTATTGAAGGAGCAGGACTGATGAATGCATACCACAGATTTTTTAAAAAATATTTTTAGAAAGGGTGGAAAAGTTGTGAGGACTGCACAGCAGGTAAGGGAGGTTACTAGAAACAAGAAGGCATCCCTCAGGAGGCTTAAGCTGTGTCAAACCTAAAGAAAAGGAAATGATCATGAACTCTGGCAGATTAAACGTGAAAACATAACTAGGAGGGTTGAAAACAGAGTTTGAAGAGCAACTGGCAAAAGGAATTAAAAGTAAATACAAAATCTTTCTTCAAACGCATCGGTAGCAAGAAGTTTGGCAAAGCCTGTAAGGCCAACTGATGATCAAAATACACAAGAGAAACCTGAGACAGGACAAGATTGCAAAGAATAAAATAAATTATTTGTGTTAGTGCTCACTGTAAAAGAAACTGGGCAGATTTCCATGCTGAAATCCTTATTTTTGTGGGACTCAGTAAAGGAGACCTTTGACAGTGACTTAAAAGACACTTTGACTAGTAATAAACTGCAAAAACCCTCTGGCATTCAGTAAGCGGTTCTAACAGAAAGCAGGGATGAAATCAGTAGTTACCAGCGGTGGTGAGTAACCTCTCCCTACAAGCTGTCAAAATAGTTGAAGATGGTCAATGCAAATTGAGTTTTCCAAAATTGTTTAGATGATAAGTAGATTTGCACATCCAAAGGAGAGCAACGAAGCTGGTAAAGGGTCTGTGAGCAGCAGCTGAGGGAACTGGGGTGGTTTACAATGGAGAAAGGAGGCTCAGGGGAGACCTTATGGCTCTCTACAGCTACCTGAAAGGAAGTTGTAGTGAGGTGGGGGTTGCTTTCTTTTCCCAAGTGACAAGTGATAGGATTAGAGGAAACGGCATCAAATCACGCCAGGGAAGGTTTAGATTGGATATGAGGAAAAATTTCTTCACCAAATGGGTTGTCAAGCATTGGAACAGGCTGCCCAGGGAAGTGGTAGGGTCACCATCCCTGGAAGTATTTAAAAGATGTGTATGTGGCACTTAGGGACATGGTTTAGTCGTGGACTTGGCAGTGTTAGGTTTATGGTTGGACTCAATGATCTTAAGGGTCTTTTCCAACCTAAATGATTGTATGATTTTTATTTTTTTTATTCTAGATAATGAAAATTCATAGTTCGATGCTAGGACCCTTATATTTCAGGTAACACAGATACTGTTTTATCTCCATCAAGAAGAAGGTGACTAATCTGTTTGTCAAAACTTGAAATAATAGTTTAGACTGTGATGCAAGAATTCAAGCCCCCCACTTCCCTCACAGCACACTTCTTTAGACCGTAATTTTGGATTATTAATTCAATGGGAGATTGAATGGATGCCATGGGAGATTGAATATAACAGGTTTAAAAAAAAGATGCTTTATATTTCAGATGGGCTATTTTGATGGTTGGACTACATGATCTTAAGGGTCCCTTCCAACCTAGACAATTCTATGATTCTATTTTTCCAAGCCAAAATATGTTACCACTTAAAAACACAAAATAAAAATACTGTAATAAACAATCCAAAAATACCTGCCTGAAAAGAGGTCACTCACAGTCTCTGAGGCAATTTTAATGTCTTTCCTTTAATGTATCGAAGTACCTGCCTCTAAACTGCTTGCTCCTTTCACTGATGTAGATTTACCTAAGTGACCTGATCCTTGAACAAAATTGACAAGAAATGATCTAGCAAAGAGATTTCAAGTCATTTGCATGGTTCTTGCTTGCTTAAACAAGCCCTACAAGTAAAGCACTATTTTAATTCAAATCCTAACTCACATGGCAAATAAAGGATCAAAGGGAAAATCTTCATAAAGAATGAGAAAATGTTGATTTGCCCATGACCAAGCCGAATATTTACCTAGCACCCTGATTAGGATGCCCTCACTGCTGCCCTGAACCTAGAAGAGGCTCTCAGTAAGCCAGGTGACACTTGGTATGCCAACCAGCTGGGCCCAGGGATGCCATAATGAGTCTGAAGTTTTACTTTTCCCTAGGGAAATATAAATCCTGAATGCATTCAACTGTTGTATTTCTAATACATGTGTTTGCATAGAGAAGATAATGAGATATTTCTAAGTGGCATGAGACATTACCCTATAAAACTGATGAGCAATCCATGCATCACTCTCTAAGAGAATCAAGAAATTAATCAGTCACAAAGTATCCTTTTTGCTTCCGAATTTTAATTTTTAGAGGAGCTGTGAAAATTGGAAACTATTAAGGAGTGAAAAGTTAACATTCCACAATAACACATGATTTCTGCATCTGATTTGAAAACTACCTAATGGAAAGATTTAAGTACTTACTTCTTTCATTAAAAGGACAGGTGAATAATGCAGTGGTGCTGTTGATGTACCAGAAAACAGTCAAAGGGAAAGAAAAAATCCACAAAAAGGGCATTCAGGAGGTTTTTTGCAGGGAGAAGAACTGTCCAAAAACATGAAGATATAGAGCTTAGGGCAGGGAGCCTTTCATATGAATTATACAGGCTACAGGATTATCTTTCAGAAGTGGCTTTCAATAGCTTTTGAAGAACTGTTCAAGGACTGGAATAGATGGATGACTGGAGAGAGCATACCTCCACCGTTACAATATAATAGTCAGAAACTTGGCACAAGTCTTAAGACCCGAGAGTTAATTTCACTTTCAGGCTGTTCCAGAGGCCATATAAGTATTACCTGTTCCTTGCCTGGAGCTGGCTATAATTCAGTCTTAGAAGAGATGTACTAGAAATATTTTCAGAATGCTGCAAAGTTCAGAAATATTCACGTCAGAAAGTTACTCCACACTGATGCAATGCCTACTTTAACCAAACCTACAGTTCATCAGCCAAAAATACCCTTGTGTATTTTCAGCAAAAGCCGTGATATTGAAGAGATTGTTCTTCAATTCATTGATTCCACTAGGTTTGGGGCTGGTCTGTAATCCTTAAACATCAAGAATAATATCACAGATGGAAGAATTTATTCAGTCTGAGAAGACTGCGAGTCGCTTTGTTGAGAAGGAAAAGAGACAAAGTAAAAGCAAGCCAAACCACATTCAACTGGAACCACTGAGTTAATCTGTTTTGTTCTTTCACACCACTTAGAAAGACACTTTCTTCCTGTTCATTTAATATCGGTCTTCCATCCCCTTTATTTCATTCTTTCTTTTGGACTTCAGCTAAATGACAACAAAAAATCTTAGCAAATGTCTTTTAAGATTTTTGGAATGTTTTGTGCAAAGGGAAATCATGGTTTGACCAATTTATTTCAGGTTGAAAAACAACAATCCTTTGACCCTGTCAAGGCAGGAAAATGGTTTAAAAAATTACTTGGAAGCAAGCATCAGCTATATAAAAGAGTAACCCATGACAAAAACTTGAGCAAATTACTGTCTCACCAAAAGGCACAATGTTCATCAGAATAGTGATACACTTCAATCCCTTTGAAGACATTTGCCTTTCCCTCCTGACCCCTAAGCTGGAGAAGAAAAAACCAGCAGAAGACAAGTTCCTCCAAGTTGCAGAGATCCCCATGGAGGAAAAGAATGAATTTTAGGGTTAAATTCAGAGGCATCTAATCACATACTGAAAATGAAATTCATATATATAGTTATTTCTAACATCTAATGCAGAATGTAACCTTTTAATAGCTCTAGAGGATTCAAATGGATATGATAATGACTTATTAATAATATTCCTTTTTGCATCCTGAGAGAGAATTGCTAATCAATTTGCTGCTTTATTTCTGATTTTGTATTAGAAAGGGATAAATTACATAAATAGGGTTAAATTTGAAGTCATTCTCAATCACAAATTGAGCACTGGAATGCAAAGATTAATTTCTGGTGGAAATGAGAGAAATAAAATGAAGCCTGTGTATTTGGACTGTAAGACAGACAAAAATAAAACAAGGCAGCTGTATAACAAGAGGAGGCAATGCTGTCCACAAAAGACAACAAAGCATCAGACTTTCTTGACTTTTTAGACCCCATTTTTTTAATCTAAAAATAAATTACAAAAACAATTAATATGGTGAAGGACAAGACTTTTCTGAGAAGTACAAAGACTATACGTCAAAAAACTGAATCAACAAATCTCAGTACCTTTCAGACCTATCTATGCGAGATTCCCTCTAATTTGCAACTATGGCAATGAATAGATTCTTTTCTTTTAATCTAAGATTATTTATTCACTTGCATATTTATGTACACAGTTCAGCAGCTCTCAGCCCTAACCTGTCCCTGTATCCCTCATCCATTTCTTATTTTCCTGTTAACTCCCATCTTCTCAACCTGACTGTTTTCCATGTGATGCTACAAAAAACTTTTTCCAAAATAATACTACAAGATATTTATTAAAGTATTTCACCTTTTCATAATTAATAGTCTGTGGTCTACTACAAAAGGATGATGTTCAAAGTTATCAATACAGTTATTTTTTTTCCTTAGGACGCTTGGAGCTTCTCAAACTTACCTTCATCTTCAGTTCTTCATTGGTAAGGGGTTATGATTCCCTCCCTCGACAAGGTCAAAAATTCTCCCTCATTCTCAGAATTGTCTTTTACTAGACTTCTCCAGTGACATTATTGATACATTTGCAGTACTCTCTTCCAGAGAGGGAAAGACTGGCTGTGAAATTTGTATGACACTACTATGAGCAAAGCAAAAGAAACAAACAAAAAAACGTTAACAGCAAAACCTTCCTTTCAACCAGCATCTTTTTCTCCTCTTACCCCTGACCTTTTCAAAATCATGATGAAGATTACTTTAAATGAGGTGTACAAAATGACAAACACCAGCTAGTTGTCCTAGGAGTTTCCTTTGGGTAAAGCCTCTATTTGAAAGAAGTGACTCATTAGTTTCAGCATTTTCCAAATGACAAAAAGCCTCCACTGCACTTCCCTCAAGCACTGTACTCTACTTGCCTTATATAGTATTGAAGAGATGTTGGCAACAGTAGCTGGTTTTTCCTTCAGGATTGGATTGCCCTGTGAGACCACTACTCTCTCAGAAAACAGGAATCAGGTTCCGTGGAGAAAACACAAAAATATAAGTAGACCTTATTTCTATAAACCACAGCAGAATTGCATATTTCTGGGAAGTTCTAAAACAAGCTAACAAAGCTAAGAAGTTAAAAGCAGAACCAGTTCTGCCCTTTGTGAAACAACCAAGGGCAGCTATGCTCATTCCTGAAGCTGGAGATTTGCTCAAGCCACAACACTTGCACCTGGGCATGCTGTCAGATGCTGGGTTCCCTAAGACAACCAGTCCACATGGGAGCAAGCAACTGATACATTCAGCCTCCCACAGTCAGAGGTAACACAGCGAAGCCCAAAGGGGACTGTAGGGGCCAGAAAACCTGAGTTTGGATTCTGGCTCACCAGCCTTCACTGAAGCCAACGCAGTGCAGTCCAGGTTTAGGAGATCTGTGTGAGAACTGATAAAATGAACAGAAAGAAGAGCAACAGACTGTATGGGAACAAGATACTCCTCATAGAAATGTAAAAAATAATCTTAAAAATTAATTTTAAGGAAAAAAAAAAGAGGCAAAATCCTTGTCTTCCCCCTTATGCGTGCACTGTAAAAATGTCCCATAGTTTTATAGGGATTTTTTGGAGTCTACAACAAAAAGTTGTTATAGCTATGCAGTGCTCAGACACAAAACTCTCAGCAACGTCAATAGCTCTGTGGGTACATTTAGAGGAATATTCAAAGACTAGAACTTAGCTGGTGAAGGAAAAGTCAGTAGCAACACAGATTCAGCTTTCCTTCAAACAACACTACTTTCATTTAAGTTCTGCTGTGGCTCTTCATCTTGCCCTTTGCAGTTTGCACGTGGCTCATCAGAAACGTACACCACTGAACACTGCTGTCTAGTTACTATATCTGCACCATCTGTATATAGGTGGTTGACTATGCCGGTGTTCAACACAG
Source organism: Charadrius vociferus (assembly GCF_000708025.1). NCBI lineage: Eukaryota > Metazoa > Chordata > Aves > Charadriiformes > Charadriidae > Charadrius > Charadrius vociferus. The sequence goes on from NW_009646412.1 coordinate 582,762, forward strand.
CCTACAGCTACTAACTCTAGTGTGAAGACCTCCAAGCCCATATTAGCACAGCAGGTTGGGGACATCCTGTGCACCAGGAACGATGGCTGCCCATAACTAGACCACCGGTCAAATCAGAGATTTTGAGAGACTCCCATGGGGGTCCTTCCCACATGAACAGCACGCTGCCCAGGCTATTCCTAGGTTAGAACGGTAATTCACTGCACCCATGCCTAAGCACTCGAGCCTTTGCCATGAAAAGAGGCACCAGGCAGCATTCATGCCAGGCTGCTCCTAACATTTTTTCCCTTTGAACCTTTGTCACAGGCTTTATTTCTCTTTGCTCTGAAGAAACGTCTTTCAAACACTTTCATGCCCTGAATAGAGAATACCCATATCAGCTTCCTAATGTGTTTTTAGCAATGCTTGCACCGAGGCTCTACTTTGAATGCGAGAACAGGATGCCTTGACAAAACAGCTCCACATCCCAAGCCCAAGTGTGGAGTCTGCCACCATAACTGTTCTGATTAAAATAGAAAGTGTTACTGAATGCAGACAAAAAAGGCCATGAAGTACAGACTGCTAAGCTCATAAGGATTCTGCAAATGGGTCATCAAGGTTTACATTTACAGTACAGATGCTAAAACCAATGCTCTAACTGCAATATCAGTATGTTTCTCAACAATTTTTCAGAAAGTTTTCTTCCAAAATGCGTGCAGGAAGGTGAATTCTCAACATGAACTAACATCGCCAGAAACCTTGTTGGAAGGCTTTCTAAACATAAAAAGTAACACTCAGCAGCACAGACTTAGTGGAATTGGATGCTGTCCTTATAATTAAAGCTTAAATTTATTTTCAAATGAAAATCAAGCATTTTAATAGGAACCATTTCATGGATACAAACCTTCATTTCATGAAGACAAACCTTGGACCCTTAACTTGGGATTTTCTCCATTTACTTAGAGCACCTATAAACTTTCACCCCTGCCCACTGTGTAAATGGCAGGCCTCCCTGGGATTTCTACAGTGCTTTGCATGAATTCTCCAAACAGACTTTTCAGTTAAGATATCATGTATTATATCAGGTTTATATATATATTTATTTCAAAAGCAGAAGCCTACAAAAACGGAAGAAACTTTTAAACCAATTCATGAAGACAGTAGCTTCACTGATCAACTGTGCTAGCAGAGAGTAACCTGTTGCCATAAATATGAGCAAGCAGACAAAGTCTTCCAAGTTTCCAACATATTTGCACATCATGTAACTTTACATATGGAAATACACCACCTGCGTCATCTGCTTGCCTTTTATTAATAAGGTAATTTATTTACATGTTGAAGTATATGTAGGAATTTTCTTCCTTAAGCTAACAGCTATATCCATGAATAGTGGGATGCTGCCTACAAGGTAACATTTTTACATTTCATCTGATCTCTCAATTTTCCTTCATAATGTGTACTTTCTATCATTACCGTTGTCAGAGAGCTTGGAGGAAAGTTCAGGACACGTTTTTCTAGAACTGAGCAAATAAATAAATAACTTGTATATAGACATAATTTGTATGTATTAGTTCTGTAAGAAATGCCTACCAAATTTGCCCAAATATAAAGCAATATTATGCATGGACATGCTATTATGAATCTTGATTCCCACATACGAGTTCTATACAACTACTTCCTAAATTACTCTCCTAAAATGTATTCGTCATCTTGAAATGAAACCCTGGTTAATAACAAATGAATTCACATTACTGAAATAGAACACATATAGTGCTATTTGGTGACGGCTAGAAACGGGGCCAGTGAAAATGCCAGATAAATCTCTTTTGACCCACATTGTACTCCCAAGCCCAGGAAATGAAGTCCAGGCTCGACTCTTATCAGCACTCCTCGGACTCTGCCAGCGCTGCGAGGGTAATCACACAGCGGTGCCGCAGTGTCACCGCGCTGTCAGCCAGGGCTCTGCTGCTGCAGAATAGAGCCCTTGTCTGTCCAGGGATAATATCTAGAAAAGGCTCGGCAAAGCACAAATGAAGGGCTAATCATCTCAGCTCTAGAGAGCATGCCCTCTGACAGTTTGATGCTGCACTGAAATTCATAAGCACTGCTCGTCGGTCCATGCCAAAACTCTGAAATAACCAGAAAACTGCATAGTCTGTCATCTCTGCTCATGAAATTGAGAAGAACTCAGTGCTTTAAAAGAAAAGCTACAGACAAACGGTAGCCGGGTGGGAAGAATGCAAGTAAACAAGTGCAACTGTTTAAATTTTTATTATCATTAGTGGAAATTTTCCCATTTCTTTCCTTCTCAATCAGCTTTTTTTTTTTTTTTTAAGATGCTGAAACCCTTGCAGCTCTGGGTTTTGTTTCTCTACCCAACTCATCCCACCGAGGATAGCAGCACATCATATAATTTCTCTCCTTGCTCTTTTCTTCCCCCAGTCCCACAGGCTTCCCAGTGGTGAATCAACTGCTGCAGAGAAAATATCATTCAGATCAAATTTTGAGAAATAATTCAATATACTTTTTAATAAGGTGATTTATTTTTTTAATTGTAGTTTTTCTTATCATGTTTGAATCAATCCATTATCTATCAAATGTAGCAAATCACAGAAAGAAATGTCTTAATGCCCTAAGGAACTCATTTTTATTACAACGTTTGGGTGTTTTTGTATAAAGAACTCTGATAGCCTCCAAAAAAGTTATTTCAAGAGGACACCTAGCTTTTAAAATGGCACCCACTAACTCATTCTCCAAGCACCATGGCTGGTTGCTCTCTTCCTGTCCTCTCTTTGTTCAGGAGGTTCATTGAAACACAGCTTTTTTGCCTGCCTGAGTTTCACCCACTCAATATCAGGAATGAATCACATCACCGTAGCATGTCCTCTCCTCCCAGCCAGAGTCTCCAAACAGAAGCAGCAGCCCACAGATCAGCTCCTGATTTCAGTCATGCGAGCAATTCTCCCACCCCAGTAGATGTGGGGGACCACCTGTGGCGTTTGCACAGCTCAGGCGCTGGCTGAGTACCACAGGGCAGCGGGGCTGCTCTGCATCAGGGATGCCAGGGGAGCCCAGTCCCTGGCAGTGGGAAGTCATAAACTGTCAAGAGTTACCACAGTACCTGTTGCAAAGTCCCTTACCGAACCATGCTGTGTCTTCTCACGTGTGAAATGTCCCCTCTACTCCCCTTTCCTCCACGAGTACGGCTCTAAATCAAAGTTTCTAACCCAGATTGTAGTGGCACCGCCCAGAAGTAGTTGCTTCTCTCGTCACTTTATTCTCCTGTGCTGGTGTATGCTTTACCCTATTCCTGCAAGTGACCTGGATTATTGACTAATAAATGGTTCAGAAAGCAGTTGGTTTATCTTCTTCTTTCCCCCCTGCCCCGCTCCCCCACCCC